>NC_083771.1:3589990-3647490 GCF_963514075.1 Conger conger
ACTCATCTCTCCACACAGTGCCTTGACTCATCTCTCCGCACAGTGCCTTGACTCATCTCTCCGCACAGTGCCTTGACTCACCTCTTCACAGTGCCTTGACTCATCTCTCCGCACAGTGCCTTGACTCACCTCTTCACAGTGCCTTGACTCATCTCTCCACACAGTGCCTTGACTCATCTCTTCATACTGTGCCTTGACTCATCTCTCCACACAGTGCCTTGACTCATCTCTCCGCACAGTGCCTTGACTCATCTCTCCGCACAGTGCCTTGACTCACCTCTTCACAGTGCCTTGACTCATCTCTCCGCACAGTGCCTTGACTCACCTCTTCACAGTGCCTTGACTCATCTCTCCACACAATGTCTTGACTCATCTCTTCATGCTGTAACCTTGACCTGTCTCTTCATCCTGTACCTTGACTGATTACTGTCACCTTCCTGTCAGCTTCCTTCCTTCAGCGTCCTTCTCCACTGACCTCTGCAGTTTCTGAGATACTCAAACCACCCTGTCTGGCACCAACAATCATTTTACGGTCAAAGGTGCCTTCAATGGACTTCAGCCCTGTGCCGCGTGATTACCCGGACGGACAAATCTCCCCCCCCCTGCTCTCGGAGCGACGGCCCAATAATGCCGCTCTCTCATCCTTACTTGGATCTGTCAGGACCAGGACATAAACCCCGGGCCTCAAACCCCGGTTCTCGGGTTACGACTGCATCGACAAAAGTCAACACAGGGTGACAGACGGTCTTTTCAACAGAAATATCCTCCTTCTGACAGTGGGCCTAATTCTCGTACACATGGCAGAAAGCTACTTTACAGAAAGCTCACCTTATTATAACACCCGGTCCCAATCGAAGTTCTGATGATTCTTTAACAAACTCCAGATGCTTAATTTCTGTTGATTACCCTCAGCTGAGGCTTTCTCTGGCAACTCTTCCAAAAAGCCTATTGGCATGGATGTCATATCTGATGGTGCATTTGGAGCCTTTGTGTCCCTAAGATGCAAACAAGCTTTGCAGATCTCCTACTGTGGCCTGTGAATTTTTCTTTGCATCCCGAACCATCTGCCTCTGTGAGCGTGGGGGCAAGGTGCACTCACATCATCTAATAGGCAGGCTTACTACTGTAAAACTTTTAATATTCTTAGTTACTGACATAATTGTGGAAAGTGGTATATTTAAATATTAAGTTGGTGTGCTACCTCACTTCTATACCCCAGTGAAACAGGAAACTATTGTATGCCATAATCCAGTACTTGAGGAGTATCATTTTAATGCAGCTTTTTGTCAGAATGGGGAATAAATATTATCAAAGTGACTCTGATGGAATTATTATTATTTAATTTTTTTGGTGCCAGACAAGGTGGTTTGAGTATCTCAGAAACTGCTGATCTCCTTTGAATTTGAGAAAAAAAAAAAGTGACCAGCAGTTCTGTGCATTGTTACTGAGAGAGGTCAGAGGAGAAGGACCAGACTGGTCAAAGCTGACAGGAAGGTGACAGTAACGCAAATAACCACACATTACAACAGTGGCATGCAGAAGAGTATCTCTTGAACACACAACGTCAAACCTCAGAGTGGATAGGCTATAGCAGCAGAAGACTAATAAGCCAAAAACATAAGTCTAATAAATACCGAATAAAGTGCTCACTGAGTGTCTATAAATCTGTTTTGTGTTAAAGAAAAAAAAGAAATCTTTGAGAAACTGTGTTGTGAAGTATAAAAAATGTATAATTTCCCAATTTCTTAAAGAATGCTATATAGATCCTATTAATAACTCTATTTTCTATGTAGCAATCTGATTGTCAATACAATTGCTCTCCTAGAGTAGATTGAACACACAAGCTTTTCATAACATAGTTGTGCTGAACAAATTGTAAATCGGTGTTGCTCACTCAGAAGTTTTCATGTGTGCAAAGATTGAGCTTAAAACATCTGAATGAATTTGACCATTTGAACACATTTGTGTGACATCATCATTAAAGCATCTCTGGTCCCTGTGCTCAGGTTCATACAGGACAGAAATATGATCGCTCTGTTTAAGCGGAACTTAATTGTATCACATTCATAAATATCTAAGTACACCAACCACCAACATGACACATTTCGCCAGACAATGGAAAATATGTGTATCTGGCATTGGCTGAGAAATGCGGACTTTGTCAGTTGCTGTGTCACAATATATGACATATCAGACCTGTTCGGTTCGGTGTCCAAAGAATCCTCTCCTTAATCCAATATTTTTCTTGTGGTAAATTCCACCAGCTGGCGGTTTCACAGAGCCAAGTTAAAAAGCCTCATCATAATCAGGGGACATACTGTAAAAAATGTGCTCTGCAGAAATGTTCTGCCGTGCAACTGATAACTCATAACTGCTGCAAAGTACATATCAATGTTGGGTACTACACTGTCTGCACAGTTAATGCTGTACGTAGTGCACGCTGTATATCGTCCAGCTAATCATTACCCATTCGCGTGCGTTCCTTTATCTAGGGTAACCTGCATTCAGCGTCATTCAGCATATTATCTAATGTTGCTAGAGCAGGATATTTGCTTCATGGTGACAGAGGCCTGGCTGTTTGTGTATACAGAGCAGAAGAAGCTGCAAAATCAGTTGCTCAAGTTTCCTTTAGTTGATGAAATGACAGTCATGATGTTTTTCAGCCGAGGCAACAAACTGTTACGCCTCACGGGACTTTGCAGTTGTCGGAAATAAGCCGCTCCTTTTCGAATTTTGGCTTTTTATCTTTACCGTGCACACGCCCTCACGTGGCTCTGGAGCGCTGCCAACGGGAGGCGTCCTGTCGCGCATCCTGTGAGGACGCAGAAAGTTTTGTGACGTTGATAAGCATTGATGTGGGCTGCCCGCCTGTTGCCTAGCACTGATTCAGCTGGGAAAGGCCTTGCAGGGGATCTGGAGAACGATTCTGCCTCTGCACTGCTGCCTCTGGTCCAGGAACAGGAGAGAGAACGATTCTGCCTCTGGTCCAGGAACAGGAGAGAGAACGATTCTGCCTCTGGTCCAGGAACAGGAGAGAGAACGATTCTGCCTCTGCACTGCTGCCTCTGGTCCAGGAACAGGAGAGAGAACGATTCTGCCTCTGCACTCTTGCCTCTGGTCCAGGAACAGGAGAGTGAACGATTCTGCCTCTGGTCCCGGAACAGAAGAGAACAATTCTTCCTCTGCTTCAGGAACAGGAGAGAACGATTCTTCCTCTGCTTCAGGAACAGGAGAGAGAACGATTCTGCCTCTGCACTGCTGCCTCTGGTCCAGGAACAGGAGAGAGAACGATTCTGCCTCTGGTCCAGGAACAGGAGAGAGAACGATTCTGCCTCTGCACTCCTGCCTCTGGTCCAGGAACAGGAGTGTGAACGATTCTGCCTCTGGTCCCGGAACAGGAGTGTGAACGATTCTGCCTCTTGTCCAGGAACAGGAGAGTGAACGATTCTGCTCCACCCAAAAATTTTAATTGGATTTTTTGACACTGGGCTAGGCTTTTGGTTTCATTGTGTGCTGAAACCAATCATCTGTAATTTTATTATTTTGATGTCATATGTTGCTATTATTTTTGTTTGTCATATAATTTGTTTCTATGGTTCACATAATTGGGTATCATTTCATTGGCCAATTAATTTGTGATGCCAAAGCTTATGTTAACATTGTTTTGACATTTTTACCTAAATTAATTTTTGGTTATTCCCACAAAGATTTTCTCCCTTCATTCATTCTAATTAGTTTAATTTGGATAATATTATAATTGCTTTATCTCACACAAAGACATACACAGACAGATGCATGAACACACACACACACATTTATTCACACACACGCACATCATTATATAATTTCACTATTGCTATATTATATAAGGACCCAGTTTGTCACTTGAGCTATCCCAGACACCCTGGCACTCTTGAGCCATCTGCCCACAGTAAAGAGAAGAGATTATTCTCTGAAATATACTCATGATTATACTCCAACATTTTCTCATGATTATTCTCTGAAATATACTCATGATTATACTCCAACATTTTCTCATGATTATTCTCTGAAATATACTCATGATTATACTCCAACATTTTCTCATGATTATTCTCTGAAATATACTCATGATTATACTACAACATTTTCTCATGATTATTCTCTGAAATATACTCATGATTATACAAAAAAAATATTCTCATGATTATTCTCAGAAATATACTCATGATTATACTTCAACATTTTCAAATGATTATTCTCTGAAATATATTCATGATTATACTAAAAAAATATTCTCAGAATTATTCTCTGAAATATACTCATGATTATGCTCATGATTATTAATAATCTTCCATGTTGTTTTTTTTTTACTCTCAAAAACTGTGATGCAAATTTAACAGCCGAGCCTGCGTGAGTTATGCAGGTGAAGGAAGAAAATTAATCGACACCTGTAAAAAAACCAAACACGGACGACAGTGAAATGGCTGGTGGAGACAGCCGCGTTGTTAGTACGGTACAGTACGGCTTCCTGTCCCTCAGGGGCTGGTGAAACACCTCGCTGTAGGGACTCTGCGCTTCGGGGAGAGTTACAGGGCATGAGGTGGCCAGCGCTTAGGGACAGGAAGTGATGCGTCCGTTGTTTCCTGCCTCTCTGACGGCCCTTGCCGAGGACGCACAGCTCTCTGTGTTCCACTTAGCGCCGCGGAGCCTCGCTGATGGCGCTACAGACAGCTGCAGCTCATTAAAGTGGCAGTTATAGATGGCGGCTGTGCACCCCCCCCCCCCCCCCCCCCCCCCTTCAATAGGGCCAGCGATGAGCCCCCCCCCTTACCCTGGGGAGAGTGGAGCAGCGCACACCTGGGCTAGGGAGAGAGAGAGAGAGCGAGAGCGAGAGAGATAGAGAGAGAGAGAGAAGGAGGGAGAGAGGGAGAGAGGGGGGAGAGAGAGGGAGAGAGAAAGGGGATAGAGGGAGGGAGGGAGGGAGAGAGACAGAGAGAGAAACACAGAGAGGGAGAGAGAAAGAGAGAGGGAGAGGGGGAGAGAGAGAGGGAGAGAGAGAGAAAGCACCATGTGGAGGATCGTGAGGAAAGGCTGATCGGAGAGGTGCAGCTCTGCCTCCCTCCTTCCACTACACACACTCACACACACACACACACACCCACTCACACACACACACCCATTACTCACACTCACACACACACACTCACACACACACACACACACACACACTCACACACACACACACACACACACACACTCACACACACACACACACACACACACTCACACACACACTCACACACACACACACACACACTCACACACTCACACACACACTCACACACACACACACACACACTCACACACACTCACACACACACACACACACACACTCACACACACACACACACACACACACACACACACACACACACACACACTCACACACACACACACACACACACTCACACACACACACACACACACACTCACACACACCACAGTATGGATAAAAACACAGCAGTGTATGTTTGCGCTGCACATGCTTTCCCTGTTTAGAAACAGGCGCAGAACGGCCGTGGAGATCGGCCGTACATATCGATTCTGCCTCACTGAGCGTTCCGGTCTCGCGGTTTCGCAGACGTGTTCTGTCCCCGAGGGTTTAGGCGCGTCGCCTAAGATGGCGGCTCACCTGGAGAGGAACGGCGGACGACTCGGTGGTGCTGTGTTGGGGTGCCAGTAACCCGGTGCCCTGACCCCGTAGCGCAACATCAGATTGATATGCCCCGCACAGGCCAGGCACCTGGTCCCCTCTCCCCGCAGCCGAGCAGGCCATTCTGGGCCGTCCCAACCACGTGCTGGAGCAGCCCCGCTCCGCTATCTGCTGACTGCCTCACTTCCATTGTGGAATTTATGCTAAATATGCATATCTTAATTGCATTATTCAAAATAATTAGCTAATATATTTTTGCATAATGACAAGGTAAGCAAATAGCACGGCAGCACTGTGGGCCGTGCCTGAGTAAGTTTGGAAAATTAATAGACTCCCCATTTCCTAATTATCTGTTTTTCATTTTGTAACCCAAACAAGAAATTGCTATCACTTCCTCTTGGGTGCAGTGTAATTTAAAGACGCTCTTTGGAAGGAGAGTGATGGTAAGGGGACGGGGGGGGGGGGGGGGGGGGGGCATTACAAATAAATATCTCTGGGCCTGTGTTTTTCTCCCCTCAGAATCTCAGTCTGTACGCAGCCGGAGGTTAAATCTCCTGTGACGTCTGTGTCCCGTTTTGTGCTACTTTCTCAACGCTCGGTGAATAACTCGAATAATAACTCAGCTTGCTGAAAGCTGATATGGGGCAAAATAGGGATACGCTTTGTTCTTGGAAACTAAACCAGGAAAGTCAACAACAAGGTTAAAAAAAGAAAACATTTCAATGGGTTTGTCACATTTGTATTTTTATATCTTATTTGTAGTTTTATATTTATAAATATAAAATTCCCTGGACAGAAGTAGACTCAAGCCCAGATTTGTATTTCTTCCCTAAGGAGAAACTCTCATGGTAATAAGGCCCTGGCACTCTGACTTGAAACGCAACCAATTTCAGGCATATTACCGAATTAAACTAGAACAATTTTAAAAATATATATGCAAATAAAAGCGTCTTTGAGGCTATAATGTTACCTCATCAGTCTTCTGAAGCCTCTAATGCCGGGTAAGATGTGCAGAGAGCGTTGAAGCGGCGATTTCAGGATTCTCCGCTCGGCGCGTGGAAACAGAAACGTGCGAAACACATTACTTGCAATTACATCAATTAATCTTACGCGGGTAATGAATATTTTCTTTATTTGCGGAAAGTACCAAACACTTATCTTACTCCTTAAGATGAAATGCCCCTTCAAATATAATACATTATTAAACTTGGTTCTCTATTAAATTTTGCCGACAATTCCCCTTTTTTCCTGTAGTTAATAATCACTGTAATTAATCGGATTCTTTATCTCCCCAAATCAGGTAATGGTAATTTATCAGCGGTATACTAATGAATACTTAGAAGGTAGCTGCTTCTGCTTTATTAGGGAATTGCGAGTCTACTAGGCATGGTAATGTTCTAACCTTTTCTCCTCTTCTGTAATTACGCCTGTGCTTACTCTGTAATGTCTAATCCATTCCCACCGAGAGGGCAGGCCGGGAAACCATATCCCATTCAACTGCCAACAGCCGTAAAATGGTGCTTTTATTCTATATGTGACGTACAGTCGGACTATTTTTTAGTTAATCTGCTGGCATTAAAACACTGTCTGTAATAGGTGCAGTCAGACTGTGTGCTGAAATAGTGATTTGCTCGCGAGTATTTCAATTTCCGTGCACAAATGTAAAATTTAATTTCATTGAATGACTATTAAATTATGTTTCCAGCAGAGTTTTAACTTCGATGTTAAAGCTGTACACGTTTAATAACAGACCCTGATCAAATGATTTTATTTCTTTTTAGATTATGTAATTATTGTGTTTAAGATGAATGTGTGTGGTGTTCCACAGTAGTAATGTTTTAATATGACATTTACAGTATTAACAGAATGTCTTACAGAAGCTGAAACTGCACGGGATTGTGAGTATTCATATGCAGGCGTGTTATCATTCTGTCTTACTAGCTGGTGGCTGGACTGCAGGTGCACTTGCTGCTCAGATGGAAAGAGGGAGAGAGAGAGAGAGAGAGAGAGAGAGAGGGGGGGAGGATAAAGAGGGGGGGATAAGGACAAGGAGAGACAGGGTGGGAGAGAGAAGTCTGTATAAAATGGGCAATACAAATAATGGGTTATACCCACTGTGTGCTCAAAAGAGTGAAAATATTATTTATATACCCATTCAATTGCTCAGAACCTCTTTCCACTGTTAAGTGAGTAATTAACATGTTAAAAACCGCTGGAAGGAGGGTAACCCTGCAGGACTGAGGAAGCAGGTGTATTTTAACCCCCTCACCCAGATGGTTTGGGAGGCGCAGTAAAGTCCAAGGGCCGCAGTTTGACTTGGTTACGTCCTCGGGACTCAAAGCCTTCAAATCTACCCTCAGATGTCACCTCCATGCCACGATGCCAATAGGTTCTGAAAACACGGTTGGCAGAAGAAGAAATAAAACAACCATCAGAAATAAGGATTTGGAGTTTAGTAAATGCTATTAGAACTTCATTTGGAACTGCGAGCTATGATCAGATGAGATAAGAATTGAGATTTGTTTTGCTACTCACCAGCGGCGTGTTCAGACCAATAGGACATTAATGATAAACATTAGCATTCACATACTGCACTGTACACTGTACACTTGGTACCTGATAATTGAATGGCTATTTTATACAGCTGGAAAGAACCAAACTAAGATGGAACCTGATGATTTACCTGAATGGCAGTTATAGGAACCCCTATTACACTCAAGACTACCATCAAGGAACAAACTCCTGCCAGAAAAAAATGAGGGTTGGCAGGGGGCCATATTGTTTCTACGTTAGTATGAATGGCAAATTGAAGTGCTTCGGATAGGCCCAGCCCACCTTTTCTGCCAAATGACCACAAATCTGAAGCAGTTCGAAATTCATTAGTGCGGTTTGCTGGAGTTCTTCATGTGTGAGGTCAATGCTCACAATCCCGGGTGCGTTTTGCCGTACCTTTATTCAGCTGATTGATAAATTATGCAATGACCCTGCGAAACAAACGGGCGAGTCAGGAACCATTTCACTACCACCGATTTAGAGCATCATTCATTCTTTCAGTGTGCCTTCAGCGCTACCTCAGGCTAAACGTAATCCGCTGCAGTTTTTCCACATGCTATTCCAACACAGAGAAAACTGTTCTTGTATGCCTAGAACAGTAGCTTCCGTAAATGTTTTCTCATTACTTCGTTTTTTTACGACATCAGGTGTACAAATATTTAAACAGCCAGCTGCAAGATTATAAAAGATCACAGGAATATGAGATGCAGTGAAATTGAGGGAGCCGGTGTGGACACATACACACACTGCGGTAATGTTGTGATCAATTACTCTAATCACCCTGTCGACAGAAACTGCCATATTAATATTCAATTTAAGGTTTGAATCCCTCTTAAACCACCCAGAGCTGTCTGCTGGCACAGGGACGCTACACGTCTTTCGAAGGATCACGACTCAAAGTATGATAATCTTAATTCCAAATGGTTACCATAGAGCCCCTCACCATGGAAACATCAGTCACCGCAGACAGCTCCACCCTGTCTGTAAGTAAGAATTCAAAATAATAATTTTCATTTCTTGTCTGTGCTCTTTGGCAGAGAATTAAATGTTTCTCATTATTTAGATTTTTAAAATAGTCAGGAATGAATAGACCTGTACGTCAGAAAAATATTGTGCCAGCCTTGACATCAAATAGGTGATGCACATCAACCTCATCACACATCAACCAAATACACACTTCAGTCCAGTCAGGGCACACAGATGATTAAAGTTTCTGATTGTTTGTCGGTTAGGTTGTTTAGTTTAGTGTTAGTTATTCTCTGCAGGTCAAACACAAAAGGTTGACATCGTCTTCAGAGCCGTCAAAGCGACACCCGCATGCACAGAAAAGGAACAAATAAAATGTTGACGCGACGACGTTGCTTCGGTGACTTTTCCGAGACTCTGGAGGAGCTTAAAAAACGGCAGCAGTGTGTCAGCTCGCGGGAGTGTGATGTTTTTTTTCTGACTCCCATTAGTAGAGGCAGATGTGCCAGGAAAAGTTTCTCCTCCCGTTCTTCATTAGCGCTCGCGGTGATGACGTCTCCGTGCCGGGGTCAAGCGGGGGGTCCCGTTCCACATGACTGGAGAAGGCACTCGTTGAGTTTAATTAAGTTACACTGATTTCGTTCTGTATTCAGTCATGGGTGTCATCACACACAGTGTCTCTGTAGTGGTTAATTGACTTAGCATTGTTTGGTCGAGTTTGTGCACCACCTCCCCCATCCCCCTCTCCTCCTATCTTTTCTTCTCCTGTTCGCCTCAGCCGCACAGCTACTGTTTTAGCCTACAGGAAAATAAGTCTTAATTGAGGATAAGATAAGCAGAGGGATAGATAGAGACATATGGAGGCGGCCACTGTTCTCCCGGCTATCGAGGTGATAGGAGGCAGCCACGGGCGTGGCCTTGTTTTTAACTGGAGTCCAATCACGGGCTCTGGGTTACTTGTTATCTTGAGTGTGTGTTTGATTTACATGTGAACCACGTTGGTGTTCTGTATGTGTTTAGTTACTATAGTGCTTCTATAATAACGAGATTCTTTCCATTTGAATTATTGTAAAACCTTAAATTATTGAACCTTTTTTTGGAATAATGAATTTATAATGAACATATCATAACTTATAATAATTCAGAATTATAAATAGCGATATGTGATTTTTCTGTGTCATCTATAAAGCATACTGTGCGTAATAGATCTAAGATACATAGATACATTTTCAGGAAATGCTCATTTCTGTGGAAAAGCAATAACTGAACTTTCACTGATATACCATATTCACTGATGTAGGTAACGCCATCTGTAGAAAACTGCACAAATGATCAGCCATGCATTCTCTCTCCTGCTCTCTCTGTGAGAGTGTGTAATCCCCTCTTTCCTGTGTTACAGCACAGTGTTACCACACAGTGTTACAGCACAGTGTTACATACAGCACAGTTACAGCACAGTGTTACAGCAGTGTTACAGCACAGTGGTATATACAGCACAGTGTTACAGCAGTGTTACAGCACAGTGTTACTTACAGCACAGTTACAGCAGTGTTACAGCACAGTGCTATATACAACACAGTGTTACAGCACAGTGTTACATACAGCACAGTGTTACATCACAGTGTTACAGCACAGTGTTACATACAGCACAGTGTTACATCACAGTGTTACATGCAGCACAGTGTTACAGTACAGTGTTACATACAGCACAGTGTTACAGTACAGTACAGTGTTATATGCAGCACAGTGTTACAGTACAGTGTTACATACAGCACAGTGTTACAGTACAGTGTTACAGTACAGTACAGTGTTATATGCAGCACAGTGTTACAGCACAGTGTTACATACAGCACAGTGTTACAGCAGTGTTACAGCACAGTGTTACATACAGCACAGTGTTACAGCACAGTGTTACATGCAGCACAGTGTTACAGTACAGTGTTACATACAGTACAGTGTTACAGTACAGTACAGTGTTATATACAGCACAGTGTTACATACAGCACAGTGTTACAGCAGCGTTACAGCACAGTGTTACATACAGCACAGTGTTACAGCACAGTGTTACATGCAGCACAGTGTTACAGTACAGTGTTACAGTACAGTACAGTGTTATATACAGCACAGTGTTATAGCACAGTGTTACATGCAGCACAGTGTTATAGCACAGTGTTACAGTACAGTACAGTGTTATATACAGCACAGTGTTACAGTACAGTGTTATATACAGCACAGTGTTACAGTACAGTGTTACAGTACAGTACAGTGTTATATACAGCACAGTGTTATAGCACAGTGTTACATGCAGCACAGTGTTATAGCACAGTGTTACAGTACAGTACAGTGTTATATACAGCACAGTGTTACAGTACAGTACAGTGTTACATACAGTGCAGTGTTACAGTACAGTGTTACAGCACAGCCTGTGGCCCTACATGCCGTAGCGTCTCTCTGAGCGTGCACACGCGTGTGGAGAGCAGGTACAGGCTAGCGCAGGGGCAGGTAGCGCTGTGCGTACCCTGGGTTGTGTGTGCGCTGTGTGCAGGTCCCAGAGGGTGCCGGTGTACAGCTGCGTGTTCAGAGCGAACGGCATCTGCCAGGCCTGCGACGGCCCTGCGCAGAGAGCAGCTGCAGTGTGGGCCTAAGACACATGCTCCGTCTTTTTTTATCCCTTTCTCAGGTGGCGAACGCACATCGCACATCGCTGTCACACCGCGGGTCGGGCGAGAGGCTGGGAACCAGGGCAGGGAGTCGGGGCAGGGAGCCGGGGAGAGGCAGGGAACCAGGGCTGGGAGCCGGGGCAGGGAGCCGGGGAGAGGCAGGGAACCAGGGCAGGGAGTCGGGGCAGGGAGCCGGGGAGAGGCAGGGAACCAGGGCTGGCAGTCGGGGCAGGGAGCCGGGGAGAGGCTGGGAACCAGGGCTGGGAGCCGGGGCAGGGAGCCGGCGAGAGGCTGGAAGAGGCTGGGGGAGGCTGGAGAACAGGGGAACGGCTGGTTGTGGGGTTTTTCCGCGCTGGCTTTACCACTGTGTGGCGGTGGAAGGAGGGTCGGAAGAGAGGGGCTGAGAGGGGGCCCGGGACACGGGCGAGTGGCGGACTGCGGCGGAGAGCGGCCCACAGACCCGCGGAGCGAGGAGACGCGCCCCTCTCACGCCGGAGCGTGATTAACTGCTCCTGCAGTTAATTAAGGTTAGTGGATGAGTTCTCATGGATGAGGAGGTAGCGTGGAGGGTTCCTCAGAGCACTGGAACAGCTGCAGGAGGGGGAGAGGCGTCCGCTCGCAGAGCCCGGGCGGGAGCGGCAGGTGCAGGGGACGGGGCAGGGCCCCGGGCCTGACCGACGGGCGGCCGGAGAGCGCCCGATTAATCATCCAGTAAAATGCTTCTGACGTGCGAGGGAGAGAGACGCCGATTTATGCACTCTTCATCGCACTGCTCATTTCGCCTTTAGAAAACCTGCGCTGCAGACCAAGGAAGGGCGCGTGTGTATGTGTGTGTTTGCGTGTGTACAGTATGTGTGTGTTTGTAGTCTGTAGCGGCTTCTCTGTACTTTAATTTCTCATCAAAGTAGTTGATTTTCAGTTTGTGCTACTGCAGTTCTTGCCTGTTTCTCTCAAATCTAATGAGCGCGATGTTGGCTAACAGAAGATGCACCATGTGGAAGTGGATATCACTTCCACAAAAATCACTTCCATGTACTCAATCTAGAAATGAGACAGAATGTTGGTATTCACTTTTCTTAGTTTTGTTTTTGTATTTATTTTAGTTTTCACATTTATAGTGGCAAAACACACAAAATGTAGTTGTAAAATGAGGCTAGGTTGCAACTGGTCATTGGTACAGGCGAGGCTCTGCCAGTCCCTGCCTCGGTGTAAGAGATGCGTGTGTTTGTCATTAATAGTCACCACACAGTGCAGGCCTGTCTGTGTCTTGTTGTGGTTTGTGTTGTGGTGGTGCCTGCCAACCCAGCCTGTGTAGCGCAGGTTTTTTTCTCCTTTTGCTGTTATCACTGCCCCCACCAACCCGCCTCTACCTACCCTTCTCCCTGCCCCCATCCACCTCCATCACACCCAGGACCTCTCTCCAGCTCTCCTACTGACAGGCCGGGGTTTGACACACAGAGAGTCTGACACAGTCAGAGTCTGACATAGTGAGAGTTTGACACAGTGAGAGTCTGACACACTGAGAGTCTGACACACTGAGAGTCTGACACACTGAGTCTGACACACTGAGAGTCTGACACAGTGAGAGTCTGACACACTGAGTCTGACACACTGAGAGTCTGACACACTGAGTCTGACACACTGAGAGTCTGACACACTCTGACACACTGAGTCTGACACACTCTGACACACTGAGTCTGACACACTGAGTCTGACACACTGAGAGTCTGACACACTGAGTCTGACACACTGAGAGTCTGACACACTGAGAGTCTGACACACTGAGTCTGACACACTGAGAGTCTGACACACTCTGACACACTGAGAGTCTGACACACTGAGAGTCTGACACACTGAGAGTCTGACACACTGAGAGTCTGACACACTGAGTCTGACACACTGAGAGTCTGACACACTCTGACACACTGAGAGTCTGACACACTCTGACACACTGAGAGTCTGACACACTCTGACACACTGAGAGTCTGACACACTGAGTCTGACACACTGAGAGTCTGACACACTGAGTCTGACACACTCTGACACACTGAGAGTCTGACACACTGAGTCTGACACACTCTGACACACTGAGAGTCTGACACACTCTGACACACTGAGTCTGACACACTCTGACACACTGAGAGTCTGACACACTCTGACACACTGAGTCTGACACACTCTGACACACTGAGTCTGACACACTCTGACACACTGAGTCTGACACACTCTGACACACTGAGTCTGACACACTCTGACACACTGAGTCTGACACACTCTGACACACTGAGTCTGACACACTCTGACACACTGAGTCTGACACACTCTGACACACTGAGTCTGACACACTCTGACACACTGAGTCTGACACACTGAGAGTCTGACACACTCTGACACACTGAGAGTCTGACACACTCTGACACACTGAGAGTCTGACACACTCTGACACACTGAGAGTCTGACACACTGAGTCTGACACACTGAGAGTCTGACACACTGAGTCTGACACACTCTGACACACTGAGAGTCTGACACACTGAGTCTGACACACTCTGACACACTGAGAGTCTGACACACTCTGACACACTGAGTCTGACACACTCTGACACACTGAGAGTCTGACACACTCTGACACACTGAGTCTGACACACTCTGACACACTGAGTCTGACACACTCTGACACACTGAGTCTGACACACTCTGACACACTGAGTCTGACACACTCTGACACACTGAGTCTGACACACTCTGACACACTGAGTCTGACACACTCTGACACACTGAGTCTGACACACTCTGACACACTGAGTCTGACACACTCTGACACACTGAGTCTGACACACTGAGAGTCTGACACACTCTGACACACTGAGAGTCTGACACACTCTGACACACTGAGAGTCTGACACACTCTGACACACTGAGAGTCTGACACACTGAGTCTGACACACTGAGAGTCTGACACACTGAGTCTGACACACTCTGACACACTGAGAGTCTGACACACTGAGTCTGACACACTCTGACACACTGAGAGTCTGACACACTCTGACACACTGAGTCTGACACACTCTGACACACTGAGAGTCTGACACACTCTGACACACTGAGTCTGACACACTCTGACACACTGATTCTGACACACTCTGACACACTGAGTCTGACACACTCTGACACACTGAGTCTGACACACTCTGACACACTGAGTCTGACACACTCTGACACACTGAGTCTGACACACTCTGACACACTGAGTCTGACACACTCTGACACACTGAGTCTGACACACTCTGACACACTGAGTCTGACACACTCTGACACACTGAGTCTGACACACTCTGACACACTGAGTCTGACACACTGAGCTTTCACTGCAGTTGCTGTGTCTCTCACAAACGTGTTCCTCATGTGAGCAAAATTAAGTTTGTCATGTTTTTTTTACTGAGGCACAACATGCCTGGGTGTGTAAGGAACTGGAATTGGAATTAATGTCACCAAGTGTGTGAGATTAAGTGTTACTTAGATTGCTGGTAGCTGCAGTTTTAGCATGTTTGGAAGCTAATAATACAGCAAGTCCCAAAATAAACCATGATGAATAAATCTGTGCATAATTATGTCCCTTTAAGCATTGCAGTCTTTGCCCTTGTGTATCTAAGGACTATCTATTGTCAAGTGATCATTGCATCCATTTTTACTTTAGAATTTATTGGTATATTTATGTCACAGTTCATGACAACACCCACGAATTACGCAGTTTGAGGACACCAGGAAAACTAGGGAATCTTACATATATCAAATCTTACAACTATCTTACTATCACAAGTTGTTTTCAAGCACTCATGCACAAAACACATGAGCAGCATGATCTCTTCTTCTCTTGATGCTGACTAGCTAACAGTGGGCTACTAATGGACACACGCCGTTTTGTTGTGCAATCTATGTACGTAATCGCAGTCAAAACTTATTCAAAGGTGCGGAAGTGTACAGTCTGTAATAAATGAACAGTGCTAGAGCAGATTTGAGAAATCTTTTAGATGAGTCAGGTCTCGTTGCATGAGATGAATACTGCCCTTACCCAAGAGGATTGGCTAAAACTGGTTATATTTGCAAGCATTAAATTGCAAAGCAAACTCTCAAAATTCACTAATTATGACCAGAATAAAAAGTAACAAAAATGAAAAGTATTTTCGAGCATTGATGTAAACGAACCTATGATTAAGGGTACATGTTTGTAATCGACAATGGTGGGGTTGAGTGGCTCCAATAATGCATTACCATAATATTATTAAATTGATAGTAAGGCTGTTACATCATAATTTAAACTGTTAATTGCAATGTAACGTTAATGGCAAATGTATTTCATTTGCAAATCACAAATGTGTTTGGCATTTCATGGCATGGCGTTCCTCTGAAATGGCCAAAAGTAAAAAACCATGCAGGCATTCGTCTCTTGCTGATTTTGTTACGAGTTATTATGCTCATTAAATGTGTTATATGGTAATTAAGGAATGCCTATGTGCGCCATTTGTAGCTCCAGATCTGCTGCTAAGAAATTATCTGTAATTCAGTGATGTAAGCCTTCCAATGCCCAAGAATTAGTTTTATATAATTAGTATGGAATCCAAGCTGAAATGTTCTTTTAGACACAATACTGCATACTGTAGTTATGTTCTATACAGAATCGTTTGTACTCTGCTCTTTAAACTCCTATTTCTGATTTCACCAAAACTCTTTATTTTGTGACTGTGTGTAGCCGATATCTTTGCTGCATACAGTCATATGGAATATAGTCTACAATATTTCTGAAGTAAACTACTGACCCCACTGGTAAGTCTCAAACAATCCCTAAATTTTAAAAATAATACAAAAATTAAACATTTTGTTTAAAAACTCTGAATATAACCGCAGAATATGAAGTATTTAAAATCATATTAAAAATCTGCTGTTGTGTGAGTGGGAGTATGAGAGGCATACATTGTAATACAAAGCAGAATTGTTATAGAAAATTGGATAAAAGCATGATATACACTCAGTGAGCACTTTATTAGGCACACCTGTACATCTACTATTGGTAGCGATGATCTAATCAGCCAACCGTGTAGCAGTAGTGCAATGCATAAAATCATGCAGATACAGGTCAGGAGCTTCAGTTAATGTTCACATCAACCATCAGAATTAGGACAAAATGTGACCTCAGTTATTTCAAATGTGGAATGATTGTTGGTTCCAGACAGGCTGGTTTGAGTATTTCTGTAACTGCTAGGATTTTCACACACAACAGAGTTCACAAAGAATTGTCTCTAGAGTTCAGAAAGAATTGAAAAACAAAACACGTCCAGTGAGCAGCAGTTCTGCTCGGAAACGCAAAGGTGACGGTAATGCAAATAACCACACATTACAACAGTGGTATGCAGAAGAGCATCTCTGAACACACAACACATCAAACCTCTAAGTGAATAGGCTATAGCAATCAAAGTCTAATAAATCCCTAATAAAGTGCTCACTGAGTGTAAATGCTGTCCGTTTACCAAGGCCATCCTCTGCTGGGCTTATCAGTTTGCTGAAGTCCTGGTGGTACAATTAACATAATTTGCTACCAGTTTATTTAATGCATTTTAGCTTAAAACAAATCAAAATGTTACTATTCCAGTTATTTCTGCCAGTTATGCTCCAGCATGATGACACCAGCATGATGACACCAGCATGATGACACCAGCATGATGACACCAGCATGATGACACCTGCATGATGACACCTGCATGATGACACCTGCATGATGACACCTGCATGATGACAACGGCATGATGACACCAGCATGATGACAACGGCATGATGACACCTGCATGATGACACCAGCATGATGACAACGGCATGATGACGACGGCATGATGACACCTGCATGATGACATCAGCATGATGACGATGGCATGATGACACCAGCATGATGACACCTGCATGATGACGATGGCATGATGACACCTGCATGACGACACCAGCATGATGACACCAGCATGATGACACCTGCATGATGACACCTGCATGATGACAACGGCATGATGACGATGGCATGATGACACCAGCATGATGACGATGGCATGATGACACCTGCATGATGACACCAGCATGATGACAACGGCATGATGACACCTGCATGATGACGATGGCATGATGACACCTGCATGATGACACCAGCATGATGACACCAGCATGATGACAACGGCATGATGACGACGGCATGATGACGACGGCATGATGACGATGGCATGATGACACCTGCATGATGACACCTGCATGATGACAACGGCATGATGACAACGGCATGATGACACCAGCATGATGACGATGGCATGATGACAACGGCATGATGACAATGGCATGATGACAACGGCATGATGACACCTGCATGATGACGACAGCTCACGAACAGAAATGTCATGTATGTGGAATGTGATTGTGTTCAACGATAGTGAAAGATATGGGGCTTCTGAATGGAAAAGACAGAAAAAGATAAATTATTCAATAAAACCGGGAGTGTTTGAGTCTGCAAATTTGCCGTTGCCCTAGACGAGGGAGATTGAGAATGCTGGCCAGTGTTCAAATGTGAGCACAGGTAGCCACTGCCAATGTCATTATATAGAATATCGCACAGCGAGTTCTTCTTTCACAATGAACCACGAACCACCTAAAGCCGTGGAAATGGATCCAAGCCCAAGATTAACTAGATTTCCGTGCAATGCAGATTGCCACAGAACACCTGGATGAGAATCAACGATTTGTTTAGGATGCTATAGACAGAAGGCCTGTTATTCAAATGGGTTTTCTCAGCCAAGACAAACTGAAAGCTGGCAAAGGCTATCCACCACCCACCCAGGCACGAACCTGAGAAGCGCGAGTATTTTATTAATGGATTGTCAATTCATATTAAGGTTATTTGCAACAACACTAGAGGTGATAAATCCTAGATGGGTTTTTTTGTTTACATCCTTCAATCGCATGTTTATTTATTAATGTTATTATTTGTAGGCCCTTCCCAGTGCAGCGTTAGGAGAGTGTATACCATGCACCCCTCCCTCTCTGGCTATAGTGCAGCGTTAGGAGAGAGTATACCATGCACCCCTCCCTCTCTGGCTATAGTGCAGGAGAGAGTATACCATGCACCCCTCTCTCTCTGGCTATAGTGCAGGAGAGTGTATACCATGCACCCCTCTCTCTCTGGCTATAGTGCAGGAGAGAGTATACCATGCACCCCTCTCTCTCTGGCTATAGTGCAGGAGAGAGTATACCATGCACCCCTCTCTCTCTGGCTATAGTGCAGGAGAGAGTATACCATGCACCCCTCTCTCTCTGGCTATAGTGCAGGAGAGAGTATACCATGCACCCCTCTCTCTCTGGCTATAGTGCAGGAGAGAGTATACCATGCACCCCTCTCTCTCTGGCTATAGTGCAGGAGAGAGTATACCATGCACCTCTCTCTCTCTGGCTATAGTGCAGGAGAGAGTATACCATGCACCCCTCTCTCTCTGGCTATAGTGCAGGAGAGTGTATACCATGCACCCCTCTCTCTCTGGCTATAGTGCAGGAGAGTGTATACCACGCACCCCTCCCTCTCTGGCTATAGTGCAGGAGAGAGTATACCATGCACCCCTCCCTCTCTGGCTATAGTGCAGGAGAGAGTATACCATGCACCCCTCCCTCTCTGGCTATAGTGCAGGAGAGAGTATACCATGCACCCCTCTCTCTCTGGCTATAGTGCAGGAGAGAGTATACCATGCACCCCTCTCTCTCTGGCTATAGTGCAGGAGAGAGTATACCATGCACCCCTCTCTCTCTGGCTATAGTGCAGGAGAGAGTATACCACGCACCCCTCTCTCTCTGGCTATAGTGCAGGAGAGAGTATACCATGCACCCCTCTCTCTCTGGCTATAGTGCAGGAGAGAGTATACCATGCACCCCTCCCTCTCTGGCTATAGTGCAGGAGAGAGTATACCACCCACTCTGGCTGTACACACAGCTCCCCGTGTTGGCACCAGCCTGGTCAGGATTCTGCGTCACACTGTAAGGAGCGTCACACTCTGCACTGGAAACAGCTATGAGTGTTTCCATGAGTGTACATAAAATTGTCTGTTGCACGTAAAACGCCGTGGTAGCCCTCCACTCAGCCAATGAGAATTTG
Organism: Conger conger; assembly: GCF_963514075.1. Lineage (NCBI taxonomy): Eukaryota > Metazoa > Chordata > Actinopteri > Anguilliformes > Congridae > Conger > Conger conger. Next base: position 3,610,035 of record NC_083771.1, read on the forward strand.
ATGAACAACAGACCACCTCAGCCGACGATGGCAGTGATGTGAACAATGACTATTATTTATTATTTGATATGATTTCTACAAAGGTGTAACCATGTGATGACTGGACTGATAAGACCATGAAGGTGATTATAAATAGTGGGCCTTTCGATGAGGAGTACCTTGGTTACTGCAAGCTTAATAGCACCTCGAAGGTCTGATTTCAGGACTAATTTGAGTTTTACCTTAGATTGAATGCAGCCTTAAGTTATGTTGCCATGACATACTGCAAAATACCAGAAACAAATAGAGCCGACTTAAATAGTCCATAAGTGTTTGGACTGCGGTACAGTTTCTGTTCTTTTGGCTCTGCACTAGTGCACATTGGATTTGAAATGAAGCCGAGAGCAATAAGGTAAAAATGCAGACTGTCGCCTTTAAATTTGAAGATATTTACACCCATATTGGCTGGTCTGTGCACTGTAAGAAATACATCCCATTCTATGAAAAGCCCCTCAATTTTAGGGCACCAAAAGTAATTGGACAGTTGGCTCCTCAACTGTTTCAGATCAGTCGGGGGTATTCAACTGCTTCCTTAGTGCAGGCGTAAGAAAGCTTTCAGTTTCTAGTCTTGACCCGGCCTTCTGATTGCCTCCGGAGTCAGTCGCTGGCGTTTGTCACACTGAAATGTGACAGAGCCACGGGCAGATAACCAGTCAGCAGTGCTGTTTACCTCACATCCTGATAGCTTGAAAAAAGTAATGAGCTCATTGTGGCCCAAATAAGGTGTTTAACATTTATTTAATGAGAAAGTAATCATGCTGATTTGTCTAAGTAATGAAATAACTCTGCGCTGATGAGCTTGACCATGCTTTTCATTAATGGGAAAGGGTGCATAGCTGATTGCATTAGGGGGATTATTGCGTTGGGAGCACACAGGGTCCTCCTTTACATGCCTTTTTGCTTTGGATTGCGGCCCCCCGTAGTCTGAAACCATCAGACCGTGGTGCTTCCAACACATCTGGCTATTTTTTTTAACCGTCTACCTATCCCACAATCCCCTTAGTATCGTTTAGTCTCTGCCGCTGTGTCACGGTCGGCCTGATGCTATGCTACGGTAGAGGTAGACGGCAGAATGGCACTTTTGGGACGGTACGTGTAAAAACGCACACAATGGTTACTCTGCACTTAATTGATCAAAGAAAGCAGTTGATTACACAGTTAACTCGCCTCACCTGGTTTCTTGGGTAGTAGTAGTAGTAGTAGTAGTAGTAGTAGTAGTAGTAATTTTTTTTGGTCCTTATCAACTATTTTTACCAACTATCCGTTGCTGCTATTAAGGTGAAAACAAAAACCAGTCAACCCTGTGACTTTCCAGGACCAGGAATGAGGAACTTTATCTTAAGGTAAAGCTGCTGCATTGCAGCTTGTAGTACAGGCAAGAGCAACATGACGTTGTTCCTCTCCTTTAACCAGCAGCCATCTTTTCAATACCTTTACAGCTGTTAAGAGCATCACATCGGCTCATGCAGCTGCACACAGGTTGTTAACGGCTAATTAATTTTCATATCTAGTGACCTGCGTTTTGTTTTCCTTTCATTTAATTATCTTTTTTGATAAGTATTGTCTCTGTGCATGTGATTACTGTACTATTATACATGTGATTAGCGTATAATTGTGTGATATGAGAACAGAGTTCATCTTTGAAACAATTAAGGTACATGCAGCTGCCTCAGTAGTGCAGCCTGGGTAAATGACTCGACTCCAACATGTTGAAATGCTTGACACAATTCTCTCATTTTTCCCCATATGAAAAAATGAGACACAGGTCACCACCTCTGGAAACCAACTGTAGTTCTCCACTAATTCCGGGGGACATAACATTCTGTACCAGACTAACTGGCTCTTCTCAACAACTCAATGTACCCTTTTAATGTCTTTACTTAATCTTTATGTTTCCCAATTAAGATAAAACACAGTGAACGAGAGATAGGGAACAACACATCTCCCAGGATGTTTTCATTGGGTTTCATAAATATTATTTAAAACACCGACTGTATGCCATGCTTGTATGTGGAATGGATTTCAAATTATGAAAAGACAACCTCAAACCATATTTCATAATTCATATTGGACACATGCACATGATGCAGTCATAATTTTAATTTATTTTTAATTATTTGCTACAGCATTCTTTGAAATGTCTTGCAGTTATGTTGCTTAGAAACTTTCTTAATTTTTCAGACATCAGGAGTGAATTGAATTGGCCAGGTGCAAGGCAGACACCTAAAATATAAAAGCCAGCTGGACAAAAATAAACCTATTTTGCTAGATTTCCAGGGGCTTGTAGCAGCCTGATTGACTAAAGTGTGCTGGATTATAAACAAAAATGTTGATCAGAATTAGCCTTAACTGATCCAATATGCAGCATGGTATTATAAGTTATAAAATAGTTACCATTGGAGGCACAGTAAAAAATATCTATTCAAACAAACTTGTCTTAATGGACAGCTACATTCACTATTTATTGCACATGAAAACAAATGAATCGAAGAGCATGTTAAATACACATTTCTTTAAGAGTTGTGTATATACAGGATCAGTGATAAACATTTCAGTTAACACTTTTTACAATCCGAATAAACAGGCAGATGCTTGATGCAATTATTTTGTATTTAATTGTGACTGAATTACACATTAAGCCTGCATCAATTGTGAAAGTACCTCTCCACATCAATAGATTAAACAAAGCATTGCATTTCTTCCCAGTTTTTGAAACCACTATATGAATTATCGTACCGTGACATTAACCATATTTTCACCTGCCAGATTTTCTAATTGATTGCTCAAAACCAATCCAGTTCTCCGTGACAGTCGTCTTACATGTAGGTGTCCCCTACTGTACAAGCGTAGCTTCCACGTGGAAGGTTGACTGGTTCCCGATAAGCTAATAATGGACTATGATCAGTCGCTGTCTTCTAGGAAACACTGGGTTAAATCTCCTTGAAGATGTTCGGTTTTTTCCCCCCGCATTAATTTGCACCCGTCCACTCTGCCAGATCCAGAGCCCAAACTTCATTTGTTATGTTCAGCTGAATGCATGAATAATTTTAGAGTAATTATTTTCAACATCATCTAACACCTCTCAGAGCTTCAATTAAAAAGGCTCATAACAAGGAGGCACATTTGTTGCAGGATCAGAAAACCAGAGTCCAGATATATCAATCATGTCCTGCTAATTAGCAGCCGCAATTTATACCTTATAAATGTTATTATTCTATTAAATATTCTCTTATGAAACCAATTGAAATGCTTCTGTTCTTCAGACTCTCCAACATCTCCAGGAAGATTAACTGCGAAGGCTTATCAGCTGCCCGATAATTACGTGCGGAAGCAGCTTCGGAGAAGAGAGGTTCCACCTCCTCTGCTCATCAAAGCCAACTCTCCTCTCCTTCTCCTTCTCTCACACAGCTTTCTGTCCTGCCAGAGGCTGCATGTCTGGGATGAGAAATGGCTGGCTTTCACCGTTGTTATTTTAATTTGGTTATTCGTGACATTAGCAAACAAAATGAAAAATTTAAGAATCTGAAGAGGCCTTTTTATTCTCGTTGTAATTTGTCGCAGAAAAAGGTGAAGGAAACTGGATTCAGATCGTGGCTATATTCCCCAGGAGTGACAGTTTGTATTTCTTTCAATATTTTAACCCGATTATGAGCATTAAATTGTAATGAACACTATTAGATTACTCTGACCCGCTCAGCAGACCAGGACAGGGCAGGAGTGTATCCTGCGCTCGTTAATATTCATTTCCCGAGGGCACGGCGTATATAAACCATTCCTGGTCGCAAAGTTAGAGCAGGCTGTTCCGTGCAGTCTGTGTGGTTTGCCCATGAACACGGTTGGCCTACAAATGATTAAAAAAGAAAGAAAAAAATGTGAGAGCAGGTTGAAGGCCATTACAAAAACAGGAAGGTATTTCACAAAGCAGGATTACAGAGTTAGCTGGATAACTCAAACCCTTCCAAATCTGGAACATGGACTGATGTAAAAAAAAAAAAAAAGAAGAAGCTGTTCCGGGTTTTACTCCGCACATTTGTCCAGCTAACTCAGTAATGATGCTTTGTGAAATACCGCCCAGGTGTCAGAACGGAGAGTTTATCTTATCCTTTTATGCCTTGGTCAGGTGTCTACTTCAGGATTTTGTGTTCATTATTCATTATTTAATTAGCTAAATAATATCTTGATCAGACATTTGTATATGAACCAGCTACAGCTGCAGACTGCAAGTGTATCCTAAAGATTTTACTCTACTGAAGTACAGGAGTGAACCAGCATAATTTGTAGAGCTGTCAGAAAAATAAATTAAGGTAATTGGTTGGAACAAAAACTAGATTGCAGACCGGCCCTCCAGGATTGAATAGGTAATGCAGCTAAGTCTACCTGTGATAGGCCTACTCCTGCCAGTGTGTTAGCGTTTTTCATTAATTCTGTGGATCACTGTGATGTCCATCTGGCATCCAGGATCCACCTTTGAGAATAGTATTGGATGTTTACTTTAGACCACTCGACATCATGAAAGCAGTATCAGTTTGATAAGATTTATCATTTTACAGTTGAATTTACAGATTATTCCATTGTAGTAGTTCCCCTTAATCTGATGCTGGCTAGTGGTTCCTTTCGTGAGTTATTTCAGTTTTTTGCTTATTTGAGGATTTTCTTCTCAATTCTGATTTTGGTTTTCAGCAGAGCAAACTTCCACTGGGTTGATTGGAGGGTGATTTGACTAACCTGCAGCTCAGGGTGTGGGAGCTGGCTCTTAATTGGTCATCGAGAGCAGCCTGGTGCATTCCCCTCTTGGCCAATCAGGGTGTGACATTCCTTTGACATTTTCTTTCTTTCTTTCTTTCTTTCTTTCTTCCTTCCCTCCCTTTTTCCTTTTCTTTTCTGATCCTACCTTCTCGCAGTTAGATCTAATGGCAGGAAAAAAAACATTAGAGCTAGAAACTGCTACAACTGTTCACTAACTTATTTGATCCAAAGCTAGTTTCTAGTTTATTAGACTAAGCAGTGGGGTTAAGAGCCTTGCTCAAAGTCCCAACAGCTGTACTGTTCTTATTGTGGCTACACTGGGACTTGAACCACCAACCTTCCAGGTCCCAGTACATCACCTTAGCCACTAGGCTACAGGCTGCCCCCTCTCTTAGTGACATATTGTATCCAAATAACGCTGACAACCTGCCATTTAGACAAGCGGGTGTAAGGTAAACCCTCCACAGGCTTTTCAACCTTTATTTTTTATTTATTTAAATCTTATTTTTACAAGAATCTTTTAATGTCTAATCCATTTATGGATGTGAAAATGTTCAACAAATCCACAAATAGATGTCTGCTTCTTGGACCTTTTATGGTAGCTAAAACTCTGAAATATTACAATTAAAATGGACTTTCGTGATTGTATTTCTTTATTGTAAAATGCATTACTTGATGGTCACAATACTTATTTTAAAACTAAAACGAAATCTTGAAGTTGTATGCATGTTATGGATCTGCTAAGTATGTGTTGTCAACCAAAATTCAACAGCAAATGTTAATTGTATAAGTGTGTGGCAAAACATCATGCCTTTGTCTAAGTACAAAGAGAAAACCAGCCAATTAAAGAAAGAAGGTGGGAATATCACTTAATTTGAGGGAGAAACCATCATGCCATGCAACATGCCCACTTGCATTGCTATCCTGCGACAGGTATCTTACCCTTAGCAAATCAGTTGGAAGCAACCCTGCTTCACAGGTTGACAGAGATCACTGCCCTGACAGACAGGGAAATAAACAGGGATATTGCTGCCAATCTCCATTAGGTTTTACAAGGACTTTGACAGAAGAACATTAATGTAGCAGCCGAGACTGCCAGGGTCAGGGATGGCTATGGCCACGTCTTGTATTTCATCATCAAGCATCTGAACTGGTTTCATATAGTCTGACTGTTGCTGAGATTGCTGAAGAAAATGCTATGAATTTGTTTGTAAATATGCTATTTTCTGAGACAATCAAACATTAACTAGCTATAGTACACCAGTGTTTGTTTCTTAGGATGATCTATTCATCAACTGGTTTGAAATATTTTTTAAATTCAATTGTTAGCAGTGTTATTTTTGTCATTTGTGAGGTATGTCAATTTTTTCTACCACGGATTTGGCCAACAATTAGGTTGCCATGAGTGTACGGCAGGGAACGTTTTCATAGCTTCCTCCAGTGCTGAAATGTGATTGGAAAGGCATGTCCATCCAGTCACAGCCTCACCACAACTCAACGATGTTTACTGTGCTGTTTAATGGTCCACAGCGCATCATAATCTTCCAGCCTTGCCCGTGGATCTCTTTCTGTTCCGGAGGAACGCTTTCTCGAGGCGTGAAGGCGTCAAACGAATGTCAGTGTTTTCTTTAAAAAGAAGGGAACGACTTGCGTAGCCGTTCACGATACATGCATTTCTGACAGGTAGCTGTGCGGGTTCAGACCACCCCCAATGTTGCGAAGACCCCGGGGTAAACTCAGAAAAACATTGCCCGTAGTTTGAGCAGTGGGTGGTACGTTTCGTTTAATCGATTGTTGTTTTGTTTCTACTTTTAGCGTAGAACATCAACAGAGCTAATTGTGATAGTTCACAGTAAAAGACAAGTGTGGAGAGCTGTATTTATAGGTAAGGTAAATATATCAAAATTATGCCTCAGGCATCATATACTTTCACCAGAAACAGAGGGAGACGGGAGAGTTGGAGGCTAGCAGTGGGCTAGCGAATGCATACTGCAATGATGTAGAGAAACATTTTTAACTATTTATGTGATCTAGTATTGGTTGTGTGGTGTAAGATGGGGATCTAAAATCCTTCGTAATACGGGGGCATTAGCTCTTTAGGAATAGCAGCTCGGAATGTGGCATGCTTTAAATGTCTTACATTATAATAATATTAGAAAATTGCAAGTGAGTGTACAGCGTTAACCATTACCAGAGGACTACTGAAGAATCATTGGGAGTTATGGGTTAATAGGGGTTATGGCATAATGGGTGTTTTGGGTTTATGCACCTTGTCGGGTTTCAAATCACATAGACATTAGCTATATTAGGACAGTAATAGTCTATTATTTGGTTAATCTGGAGCTATACTGTTGTTCCAGATTAATCATATATAGAGTATATTGTAACTTCTGATTGTGACATACAGTAATTACAGTGCAATGTGCATTTTAACAGTGGAACTGAGAAGTCTGGATGTTAATACTTCACTTAACATTACACATTTTAAAAGCAATTCAGTGTGATATTTGAAGATAGAATAAACATCCCACAATTCAGGTCATTTTAGGCAGAAGATCTTTTTTAAAAAAATAAAATGTTTTAATATAAAATATCCAATATGGTGGAGTTTGTGTGTCCTTGAGGCAAACTTGTTCTTCATAAAAGGGCCTTTGTAGCAGTTCAAGTTCAAGACTCTGGGTCTAACAAGACACAGCCTGGTCTGGCGTTATATTTCTTTGCTAAAGGGCCACCATCAGCTACATCCATGTGGTTTTCAATTTTTACCAATCACCACTAGCTAGAAGAATTGCGACATGTATAATTTCTAACAGATTTCAAAAGGGAAAAATAATGGGTAAACTTTTGAAAAAATACATCTGGGTGTGACTCTTCAAGAAAACTTGATGAAAAAGTCTGAGATGCTCAAATTTGAACTAATTCTTGATGAAGTGAAAATACCATCCAGTAACACAGTTGTCTCTGTTGGGGAAGGTGGGGGACAGTGGAAAGACTCAAACGTTTCCTCATTTTGCAGTTTTTAATGTCTGAACATCAAGTGTATTTATTTCAGCTTTATTGTCTGAAATGTATTATGCATTTTTTCTTCTTTATTCATTTTATTTCTGGTTTTCAAGTGCTTTTACAAGATTTTGTTTGATGTTGTGCTCCTCGCAAACCACACAATATAGCTCCTTCCTTGAGGGCACAAATTGTGTTTTACTTTTATGTTTTTTGACTAAATCTGAAGTATGGTGCACATTTCCTGACAGAATTGCTCTGTCTGGTAAAAAAATCATTCTTATGTTTTCTTCCGCTGATATATACCCCTAATATATTATATTATGTTTAACAGAATAATCCATTTTAAGGTCTAGATGATCAGAAGGTGGGTTAATCTTTCTGGATGTTTTTAACTTCTGGGCAAAGTTCTTTTTAAATGTTTTTGTTTATACAGATGAGTCCAATTGAGATAAAAATGATTTATTTATTTCAGGGAAACCATACCGTTTCATTGAGCCGTTCCACTAGAATGTCCTCACTCTGTGGAATATGGAACATAAGGTAAGCAGCAGATTTTTATAATTCCATAATATGCCTAATTCTATTGCACAATTGCAGAAGGAAATCCCATATCTTATTGTCAATAACAAAATGCTGTAACATTGCATTAAGGTTTAAGCAGAGCCCTAGTCCCGAACACCTTAGAGTATGCAAACCTCAAAAAAAATATATATATTTTGGAAGAAAAGTCCTAAAAAGGTCACCATGGAGTCATGCTGGTCATTGATATCCATTTGGCGAATGATCGTGGACCTGCTAGTCAGTGTGGGAACTGGTGTTGGCATGGGAACGTACAAATATTTAAAGCTGGGTAAATCATCACCATGTCTCTCAGAAGGCAGTGAGGTCTGAGGGGAGCCTCGTAAGCACGGAGAGGTAGGAAGCCAGCTGGTCCGCCTCACAGGAAATTCATTCATACTTCAGCCCGGTCTCCCTCACCTTCCATGAGTCAGTGTTATTGTATGGTGTGTACGCAGAGGCAGTGTCATTTCGTTCCAAGGAGGCGGTGGAACTGCGCTCTATGAAAGCACCACGGGCTACGGGGGTGACCAGCTGACTCCCGTCTTCACACAGTGCCAAAATCTTCCACCCCGGGGTGAATTTCAGCGTAGAAGTTTCGATATATTTTCGTTATTTCTGTTTAAAACAAAGAAACCCCGTGCCAATGTCAACAAGCAAGTCCGAAAAAGACATTTGGCCAGCCTCCACAGCTACGGTAATCAGGATAATGATGTTTTCTTTTTTAATTTGCTTTTGGTAGGATACATCAAACCTGTGGCTGTAGAAGCAGCCGTCAGCGGTGTGGGGGCGGTAATGTGCCTGTTTGCGCGGGGAGGTCGTTCATTTTGCGGGGTGTCAGGCCAGGGACCACTTCAACAGCACACATGATCCCCGGCACCTGCAGTTCCAGGCCTTGTTTTTCCAGATGTTTAAATGTGAACTGGGAGCATGGGGGGGGGGGTGTGGGCTGGGGGGAGGCCTTGCTGTTTCTCCACATCTAGGACCAATGGGGGGAGGTTGAACCAGACCAGAGGCCTATGTGAAAATGAGGAGTATCTCTGATAGGCAAGCGCTTTGAGAACAGACACGAAGAGAATGCATGCTGCCATAAGGGTTTTTGAGCTTTTCATATCATCCTGCAGCTTTCAATTTGTGTTCCATTCTGATTCAATATTTTAGGGTCGAACTGCTATTTTTCCGAGCTGTTTGTTAAACAAGTGCCAGTGCTCAGAATGCAAAACCAGACAATTTCACCATTGAATCCCTCTGCTACTATAAGACATGTAAACCAGAAACATTATTATCATTATCATTACTTTACATTACATTAAAGGCGTTTAGCAGACGCTCTTATCCAGAGCGTACAATGAAGTGTAAATCAAACCCAGGAACAAGTACATTCAGGACCCTAAAGGAAAGTACAGTTCATCAACTGGAGTAGGGGTGCTTGTGTGCTGTAGGTAGACCATCGGTTTCAGATTTGTAGGTACAGATTTATGAGAACTACCAAATTGGTGGTGCGTTTCAAAATAATGAGTATTTATTTTGACACATTTTATGACTTGTATAAGTCCATCTTTGTCTGAGACCCAGGCTGAGGAAAAAGCAGCGCTTCATCAGAAAAAAAATGAAACGCAGACATTCCTAATCCCGTGTCAAATGTGAGCTGTCAGAATCCTCACCGGGTGGAAGGCAGAGGGAGAGAGAGAGAGAGAGAGAGGGAGAGAGAGCGCAGAAGTTGACGACAGGTCATGTCATCTTCTCTCCTTTTTAAACACCTGAGAGGGAGCGCGTTGCATCGGTTGCCAACACTTTGCTTAAGTGCAGAGCTGAATAGGTGTGAGCAGAGCTCCGAGCTCCTAGGGTTTAATCCACATCTGACAGGGCGCTAAGTGGGTATTCTTCATGCTCATGGAGACGGGAGGTACGGGCGAGGCACTGGCACGTCGGAGAGACGTACGGCGTGGGCACCCTTCCCCCCACGCACGCACACACACACACACGCACACACGCACTCACACATGCGCGCACACACGCACAGCCCTCGTGTGTATCGGTGGAGGTATTAGAATGAAGTAGACGGTACCTTCTTCTATTCTATTCACAAAATTGAGGAGAGGAAAACCTCATGATGCTACATACAAAAATACAAAACTAAAATGACACTGAGGATTTATGTGTCAATGTCCCTTCACTAAACATGGAAGTTACATTTATTGTCAGAACAATGTAGAATGTATTATTTATCTTTATTAATGTGTTTTTACAAACACAAATGCGTGGATTTTTTGTATGCAAATGATTAGTAAATTTTAGTTTGGGCGGCATAAAAAACATCAACCATTTAAACATTTTCCCGCTTAAAAAGAAAGTGACGACGTCCCGCTGCCCCCATTTAAATGGAGCTTGTGAAGCAGCCGTAGGAGCCTGACCTCTGCTCGCGTCTCTCGTCAGCATTCGGCCCCGGGCGAGTCCCCGGACGAGATGTGTGACCCTCAGAATGATGGACTGACAGTTGTGTGAGCGGCTCTGACAGAAAGCAATAGGCTCATGCTATCGCTGCGAGGCACGACGGAACGGCCGCGTTCAGAGGCGATTACCATCAAAGCGGGAGGCAGATGGCACGACAGGTAGCGCGCTCCCTTCCGACGTGTCAGGGCTTTAACCCCGCTCCCTGCCCGTACGCTATCGACGGCTAATCCGCTGCTGCTATTGACAGGGTTGGGTCGTGTGCGTCTTCCGCAGAAAACTAAGCAAAAGGCAGAGAACCAAGCGGCTAGATCAGGTCAGCTTCAGTCATCTTTTTGTCTTTGTCGGGTCCGTTATACTTTTGGAAAAAATTCATAGGCCAATTAGTGATGCGTTAAAAATGCGACTAATTGTTTTATAAAACACGTCTGTGGAATCATTGATATCATCCCTCACTATTTACTTGTACTGGTCGGAACATTGCGTAGGTATGGTATCAGCCTAGCCTAGTGGCTAAAGTGCTTGACTGGGATCTGGAAGGGTGGCGGTTCCAGTACCAGTGGCCACAATAAGATCAGTGCAGCTGTTGGGCCCTTGAGCAAGGCCCTTAACCCCACATTGCTCCAGGGGGTATTGGCCCCAGCTTAGTCTATTCAACTGTAAGTTTCTTTGAATAAAAAGCGTCAGCTAAATAACTGTTAAAAAAAAAAACTGCTTTAAAGAGATACTCCTTGAAATCAGGCTCCAGGAACATGAGTTCCATCCGTTACATATTTAAACGAGTTGGTTTCTGAGTAACACTGCAATCAATCACGGAGGACTGAGGAGCACAGCCAGCAAACCCCCATCGTGCATTGGCAGGGATGCCTGGAGGATAAGGGAGGAGGCCCATGACAAGAGACGCTATCTTCACTATTTGTGACCCATTTCGATAATCAGTTTTCCGCCGCTCTGTTGTTCCTTTGACCTTCTTCCTCGTCAGCCGAATCCGCCTCAATTTGGGGTCTACGGGGAACTGGATAAAACTACACCATCGCTAACGGCCTTGACAACGGGGAGAAACAAATAATTCCGACACCAGCAGTATACGTGCCTCGATTAATCACGTGAGGCCAGCGGCGGCATAGGCACGTTCATAGCGTACGATAGTGAGCTACGCGAATCGCTGCGTTCGCGTAGTCCGATTGTGGCAGGTACCGCGCCATCCTAGCGAGCTGCGTGCTAGCAGTCTCCCTCCATTCCCCTCATGTCACAGTCGGCGTTTTGGAGATGACCTTCACGTGCACATGGAGTCTGGTGGCCCCTCGTTGGTCCTCTCCCTCTGTGCTGTAAAAGACAGCCTGGGCTGGAGTGAAAGGCCAGAGACTATCGTCTGATCCCTGTGCTCAGTGCGAGCAGGCCCCAGATTCATACGCCGGGTGCCAGATGGTGGAGGCCCAGAGAAGATCGGCCAGGCTCTTGCTGGACAGCATTTGGCTTTTCTGGACAGTATTAGTCAGCTGAATTACTAGCTGACTCCCAAATGGCGTCCAAAGCCCTTTTTCACTCCACACATTGGAAAATATTGTTCACTAACTTTAGAATGAAAATGAATCATCAAGTTATTTAATAATAATAATAATAATAATAATAATAATAATAGTAGTAATAATAATAATAATAATAATAATTATTATTATTATTATTATTATCATTATTATTATTATTATTATAATAGCAAACTATATAACCCACTTTATTATTATAATTCACTTATTGGATGTAACTTCTATATACACTTACTGAGTACTTTCCATGTTCACGTGATTGCGTCATGCTATTTCTGCAGATTTGTCTGCTGCACATTCATACTGCGAATCTCCCAGTCTACCATAGGTGTTCTATTTGATTCAGATCTTGTGACTGGGAAGGCCACTGAGGAACATTGAACTCACTGTCATGTTCATGAAACCAATTTGAGACTACTTTTGCTTTGTGACATGGTGCATTATCATGCTGGAAGTAGCCATTAGAAGGATGGGTACATTGTGGCCATGAAGGGATGCACATGGTCAGCAACAATACTCGAATTGGCTGTGGCATTCAAGTCATGATTGATTGGTATTAATGGGCCCAAAATGTGCCAAGAACACATTCCCCACACCATTACACCACCACCAGCCTGGACTGATGACACAAGACAGGTTGGGTCCATGGATTCATGCTGTTGCCACCAAATTCTGACCCTACCATCTGTATGCCTCAGCAGAAATTTAGATTCATCAGACCAGGCTACGTTTCTCCAGTCTTGAACTCGACAGTTTTGGTGAGCCCAAGCCCACTGCAGCCTCAGCTTTCTGTGCTTGGCTGATAGAAGTTGATCCCAACGTGGTCTTTTGCTGTTGTAGCCCATCTGCCTCAAGGTTTGATGTGTTGTGCTTTCTGAGATGCTTTTTTGCTCACCACAATTGTACAGAGTGGTTATCTGAGTTACCGTAGCCTTTCTGTGAGCTCGAACCAGTCTGGCCATTCTCTGCTGACCTCTCATCCCATCCACAGAACTGCCACTCACTGGATATTTTTTGTTTTTCGCCCCATTCTGAGTAAACTCTAGAGACTTGTGCATAAAAATCCTAGGAAATCAGCAGTTACAGAAATACACCAACAATCATGCCACGGTCGAAATCACTCATCTTTTCCCTATTCTGATGGTTGATGTGAACATTAACTGAAGCTCCTCACCCGTATCTGCATGATTGTATGCATTGCACTGCTGCCACACGATTGGCTGATTAGATAATCGCATGAATAAGTAGGTGAACCTAATAAAGTGCTCAGTGAGTGTATATCTCTTTTGCACTTCGCTCTGGATAATAGCGTCTGCCAAATGCCTACAATGTAATGTAATATATTGTGCAACAACTAAACATAATAGCACATAATTAATTCCACTCTGTTTTTTATAATTCACTACTTAGTTTTTACTTTTGGCCGTCCCTGTAGCCTGGTTCCATTGGACCTCCGGTACATCCCGTGGTGAAAGTGCTCTTTCTGCGTGTAATGGCAGTACTATGTGTACCATGCTACAGACATCAGGAAGAATGGATCGGGGTCAGACACAACCCCTCCTTTGAACCTGCCGGTGTGTAGCAGGTCGACCCGCATGCTAAAGCCCACCTGTCATTCATTTTGAAAACAGATGTTGCCAAAAACTAGAAAGGGCTCGTTATCACGCAGCAGCCAATCAGAAAAGCTCTGCCACAAATCCCAGCATTCTGGCCAAAGATTAATCTTTGAGGCTGCTTTTTTCTTTTTATTTGCCTTGCATGATTTGTGGCAGAAAAACCTGTCCTTTGTTTTATATAAAACCCATGTGTGCAGGAATCCAAACTAAAGTTGGTTCATATCCTATTTTAGAGGAAATTACTCATCTCTGGGGGTTGGGCGGGTTGGAGGGGGTTGGTGCAAAATGAAAGTTGAATCGGATCTCTCAGTCTCTCGCCAATCCTCACTGTTCCATTGTTGTGGCTAATATAGTTACACAGGAACCTGCACTGGGGAGCGGAAGAGATATTTATTCTGGAATACATTTTTGTGATTTGGCAGATGCTTTTAATCCAAAGCGATTTACAAGTGCATAGGTTCTTCCACAGGTTAAAGCATCAAATTCATAATTAGTAAAATACGCATGAAGGACTGTTGTATAGGAATACTCCTATACTACGGCATTGGCATATATATATTTTTTATTTCCTGAAACGTATCGGTATCCTGTGTCTTAACCTTCATATTATCTTCTATTTGACCCCATTTAGTATTTGACAGTATTTGACTCAAGCCATTTTTTATTAAAATTTCCCAATAATATATATATATTTTGTACATTTGCTGTGTTAAACTGTAAACATGAAATAAACTGTGTGTAGTGCGGGGTTAGCTTTACCCTCTGTAGCTGTATAAAATGTAGGAAATGTACAAGCATTTTAGTTTTTTATCTCAGATTTCTTTGTGGATTATTCTGGTGGCACTTTCCCATTCAGGTGTCGAACTTTCACTTGCCTCAGGCTCTGAAGTGAGATGTTTCACAGGTTTTTCACATTTAAGGCTAGTCTTTAGGACTTAATATCTCAATATAATGTGAGGGTTAAGTATGTATTTTAACATGAAATTTTATATAGTACCTCATTTAAATTTTCACAGTCATTTCTAAAAGTCCTTACTGTGATCATGATTACTGTTTTGGACAGGCATATTACTGTAGCTGTTGGTATTTGCCTCATATTACTATCAGTGATCATATTACTATATTACAATCAGTGAGCACACTATTATGTATACCTGTACATCAACTTGTTAATGCAAATATTTAATCAGCAAATACGTAATATTTAATCAAGTGGCAGCAACTAAATGCATAAAAGCCTCCAGATGTGGTCAAGACGTTCAGCTGTTTCTCAGGCCAAATGGGAATGGGAAAGAAATGTGATCCAAGTGACTTTGACCATGGAATGATTGCAGTTCTGTGAGCAAAAATTGATTATTAATGAGAGGTCAGAGGAGAAGGTCAGACTGATTGAAGCTGACAGGAAGGTGACGGTAACACAAATAACCACACATTACATAACAGTGGTATGCAGAAGAGCATCTCTGAACGCACCGCACGTCAAACTTTAAGTGGAAAAAATAAGCCTAATAAATGGTAAATGGTTGGCATTTATATAGCGCCTTTATCCAAAGCGCTGTACAATTGATGCTTCTCATTCACCCGTTCATACACACACTCACACACCGATGGCGATTGGCTGCCATGCAAGGCACCGACTAGCTCGTCAGGAGCATTTGGGGGTTAGGTGTCTTGTTCAGGGACACTTCGACACAGCCCGGGCGGGGGATCGAACCGGCAACCCTCCGATATATAAATAATATATATGACCAATAATAAAGATTGTGTGCATGTGTGAGGCAGGGGAGGGGTGCAGTATTCACTTTTGTTTTGTCAACAAAGGAGTTGAGGTTCGGATTCCGGGGGAAAAAGGAAGAGAGCAACAGGATAAGATGGGTGAATGAAGACATCCCTGCCAATAAAAGAAGAGAAATACAATCACGCTGCTTTGCATTTCAGCAAGCAGCGAGCAAGAGCATCTAATCCACTAGTGAATCCGCTGGACACAAACACTGTCGAGCGGCAGTCCAGACCCATAGCGCAGGGGAAATTCTGCTTCTCATCCCTGTCTTTTCATTTGAAGGACCACTTTGAAAAATCCCACTCTGGTCACTATTCATAATTGAATATCCATAATGGTAGTAGCCTTTCAGGGACCCAAGAGGAATCATTCTTCTGCTGAGAATGGACTATATCTTTACGGTTTAATTTCGACAATAACGGACTAAGTTTGAGATGTGCACGTAACAAAGGATCTTTCCCGGTTCTGACCTTCGCTCATTTCTGTGGCCTCTAACTCATAGCGTGGTATGAGCTCTGGCATCATAATAAGTGTAATTCCTTGCTGAAGGCTAAAAACAATGTGCATTGCAGATACATTTAATCTGGGCCAAAATCGTACTGATTCAATGCCTAAAATTTCAGTCTGAGAGTTGCGGTTTATTTATGACCCAGTGCAGTGGGAATAATAAAATGAAATAAGGGCCTTTTTGAAAATGAATATTTCAGTGTTGTTTTGAATCATTCATTTTCCTTGATGAAAGAGTTATAAATCTGTGCGTTGGGATCCTTTCCCTTTCTCACGATCCTGATTTTGATGAACGATGGTTACATGCCCAGATCATATTCGGCCGTGTATCACGATGCATCATTCTGTGGGAGCGCTCAACTCCTGCACCTGTGCAGTTCCTGCCTCCGCTCTGTTTGTGTTAATACTGTAAGAGAAAAGCTGCACACTGTATTAATCACGGGAGCCATGCGCGGGAAACCAAAAACCGCTACCAAATTAACGCCCTGCTCCTCTCGTCGAGGGCCAACTCCTGCTAATAACGCAAACTTTCTCGATCTGGAGAATTTTTGGTTTGCCGTCTTTCTTTAACGCTGGCTTGGATTTAGTTCTGTTCAATGCGAATGCTGGGTCCAAATCAACACAGTTTGATTTCCTCCGAACACTCACTTTTAGCAGTAAAATTAGTGTTCTTCTTGTAGTTGGGGGGCTGTGGTGTCTGAATCAGTCATTTTCCTCATCCATCTCCAGAAGATTCTGGGCAATGAGAGCACACAGCGCGGGTTATGAATAAAACAGCTGTAAAAATACGCAGCGCTGAGTGTAATTGTCAGCTGTGATTAGGGGACTGAAGTCTCTCTGGGGGTAGGGAGGGGGGGGAGGGGGGGGAGGGGGCGTCGTAAGCAGCAGAGGCCGGCCTACAACTTTCCTCCACTTGTGCTCTTTGTTTTTCTCAGCCTCTCTCTCTGCATTTCCTTTGCTTTCTTCGTCCCCTTTGGCACACAAACCTCGCCCTTAATAATGGTCTTAAAAAATGTCTCATTCACGTTCGCTCTCCATCACGCACAAACCAATTTACCTCTGTGATCGTGTGGCTGCAGCTCCAAGTGTGTCACTTTCTATCTTTATTTAAGGAACATTTATCTGTCCCACAGGACACCATAATTAACTAAAGAATAATTAAATTGTCCCTAATTTTAATAATATAATCAGATATAATCAGAGCCATGTATGCTCACTACACAAGTTGCGTAGTTGCGGCAAATTATGGAAGGGCCCCACCTCCCCCTTGTGTCAAAGCGGGTGTCAATGTTTACAACTTTGATGAGAGGATGAAGCGGAACTGGCCTTCTGGTCACAAAAAGAGAGAGAAAAAACCCATGAGAGTGAATTGATATCCAAGTTTGATATCAGCAAATTACTGTAATGTTTAATTGATGTACTAGCTTGTAGTGTAGTGCTTGTAGTCATGTGCTAGCTTGTAGTGCATCTCTCTTGTAGTGCATCTTACATCTCTTGGTCTGCCCGTGTCTTGCTAAGCTAGCTGGATAGTGTATCTCTTGGTCTGCCCGTGTCTTGCTAAGCTAGCTGGATAGTGTATCTCTTGGGCTGCCTGTGTCTTGCTAAGCTAGCTGGGCAGTGTATGTCTTGGTCTGCCTGTGTCTTGCTAAGCTAGCTGGGCAGTGTATCTCTTGGTCTGTCTTTGTCTTGCTAAGCTAGGTGGTCAGTGCATCTCTTGGCCTGTCTGTGTCTTGCTAAGCTAGCTGGCCAGTGCATCTCTTGGCCTGTCAGTGTCTTGCTAACCTAGCTGGTCAGTGCATCTCTTGTTTACATTGTATAGCCAAAGCTAATCACACAGCTGTATAGGTTTTTTTTATTTTTTATTTGAATTTTTTTATTACTATTTTCAGACATAAAGCTGCAGCCATCGCCTATAGGCCTATGTATACATTGTATAGCCAAAGCTAATTCTATAATATTGTGAGGACTGGACTAATTCCCAGGCAGCAGAGCCAAAGCTCAGTATTATATATTATTATTTTCCACATTTTATATTTTTGTGTATCGGGATGGCATCTTGGTGGCACGGATGGTGCAGTGGTTAGCACTGCCGCCTCACAGAAGGAGGTCCTGGGTTCGAATCCCCATCGGCCGGGGCCTCCCTGAGTTTGCATGTTCTCCCCGTGTTTGCATGGGTGTCCTCCGGGTACTCCGGTTTCCTCCAGTGCCCTGCGATGGACTGCCAACCTGTCCAGGGTGTATTCCTGCCTTTCGCCCCCCTGCGACCCTGTTCAGGATAAGTGAGTTAAGATAATGGATGGATGGATGGGATGGCATCTCTTTTATTCCTCTTTTATTGTGTAGACAAACACACACACTCACACACAATGAATAACCCATGCACTAATCCAAACTCCACTTGAAATAAATTTTACCAATGTTGTGTGCCCTTCACAGAGTCCTGCGTTCACTTCCTCAACATTTCCACAATAAATCCTTAGCGTTGCTGTTCCCTGTTCATCTTAAAAATGTGTTTTTCTTGAATTAGAGGACACTGACAGTACAGTAAAAGTGTACCTCAGTCTTGTCTGTCGGTTCATTTAATTAATAAATGTATATTTCAAACAGCAGTCACTTCATCCAAAGTGCGTATGACTGCAGGAAGAATACTGCTGGAAGAGAGGCCATTTTGAGTACTCTAGGTGTTCATGAAGAGTACTTGGGCTCTCCTGCTACACACACACAGTATTGTGCATTGTACTATTCCCCTGATGGATGGTTGTTATAGTTCCCCACAGGGCCGAATGATCCATGGTAAGAGCCTACGATGAGGCACAGCAATTTAGATTCTTTAGTATTTATAAAGCTGGGTTCAGATTCTTTAGTGTGTGTAGAATTGTTAGTCCAAGAGGAGGAGTCCAATTTATAGCTAATAGCTGCTGGTTTCGTGGATATTCTGAACTAATTCCTTTTTTATTGAGTTTTTATGCAAAATAGATGCTATTAAATTAGGTTGTTTATCAGTATTAAACTATTATTTTTGGCGTAGCCTGCTTAAGAGAGGGCTATATTTCAAAGAGCCTGCCACGGGGTGTCTTAGCAGATAAGTTTTTCCTCGCAGATGTAATTACAGAACTATTTGCAGGAAAACAAGTTTTGTCCTCCAGTTCACACAGCTAAATTATTATTAATACATGCATTAAAACTTAATTTAGCACCTGATCAGTATCAGGGTGCAGCAGCTATTCATAGACAAGCAGGCTGAGTCCCCTCTCTTCCTCTCCTCCATACAGTACAGTGCTCCCGCCTGCTTTTGTGTGTGTTATATATTCACGCTTCACACAATGTACCAGCTTTTTGGGGTCTTCCTTTCATGTAGAAATATACTCACAGAAGGTTAAGTGAATATCTGACGTGACGTATTTCCTAAACAAAAAATATATCCCGGTAATATAATAATAGTGTATCGGGGTGGCATGTTAGCCGATGGGGAATACTTAGACGAGGGCATTTCAAGTTGGCCTAATTATTTGCATTGTTTGCGAACAGAATAATAAATTCCTTTAAATCCCTCCATTAAATCCTGATTGTGGACTAAGAAAAATAATGTAATTATTCTAAATATACCCTATTTTGTATTAATTAAATGGATTTATTCTTGTTTCCTTGAGAAGTATCATTTGGAAATACTGTATGTACTTTAGTCAGCCTTTTTAACTGTAAGAAACTAGCAGTTATAGCCTTAATATGGAATTCTGTTTTGGCTATTAAAATGACGGACATGTTGTATTGCAAGTTTTGGTTTACATTAACAATGAACATGTCAGGAGATGATATGCGAAAGGAGTTAGTCTAGCAAAGAGACTATTGTAGTCCTAATGACTATTGAATGCACTGTAAGTGGAATACTGTAAAATTAAAAAATTACTTGCAACAAGTAGCTTGTAATTTGCTGTGATACATTTACTGTATGTTTACTGTAATAACAGGAGAGGTACAATGAGAGAGGCAGGAATACACACTAGACAGGACAGGACACCAATCCACTGCAAGGCCCACACACCTACAGGCAAGTGTCCAGTTAGTCTAACAAACCCATGTGAACACAAGGAGAACAGGCAAACTCTATTCATGTGCTTACAAGGAGAAAATGTTATTTGAAATGGACTTGATGGTTTTCATTTGCATTTTATTTGTGATAGGGTTGTACCATGTATAAGAAAAAGGAACAAAAACACAAGCTGGACATTTGCACTTGAATTATGTCATGATTTCTGCACACATCGGATGAAAACAAAATACAATTGCTTTTTGATATGATCAGGTTATGTTTCCATAATAAACCTTTCATGTGTAATGTCGTATCATCACACAACAAACATTTGTTCTTATTGCTGCTACTGTACCTGACGGAAGTTTCATTGGGTTTCATTGTGTGCCCTGTGATGGACTGGCGACCTATCCAGGGTGTATTCCTGCCTTTCACCCAATGTATGCTGGGATAGGCTCTAGTGACCCTGTTCAGGATAAGTGAGTTAAGATAATGGATGGACAGTTAATTAGTACACTGTATTAAGAATTATAGCAAAAATATATTTACTGTAAATTTCACCCACTATTAAATTTTGACCAGACTGCTTTGCAGATATAAAACTACATGCAGTACTGTATACAGGTTCTCCAGTAAGGATTTGTTACTCATTATATAGTAATATCCCTGTGAAATCTACAGAAATCATTTAGCGGGCACTTCATACCAGTACTGCAGCAGAGGGACAATTGGACGGATTTCTCACGAATGACCATTTGCAATAGTAACCTAATGCAGGAGGAGTCCTGGCACACTTAGACCTACTCTATCCAGTTGGACAATAACTTTAGCATCGGCAGAACCTTTTAGCTCATGCAAAACCAATAACAGGAGCAGGGATTGGCCGCAGTATTTGTTGTACACCAATCACTGTTTGTGTTATTAGTTTTGTATTGGCTATTGACATGGCTCAGGTTGAAGCCTGCCCAGGGTCCTACAGGGCCTGCTCTCAGTCTCTTCTTACAGCCCAGCCACTGGGGAGTCGTGTTAATTACATTAATATTCAACTTGCAATCTTGCTTGAATTAATTTGTCACACCTATTCTAGTGCTTTTTACTTCAGGATTTTTTTTTCCTTCTGCCTCTCAATATTGCTAAAACATTTCATTAAATCACTGCATTTGATATTACGCTCCTTTAAACATGAAACAGATTGAAGCGTGCGCTATTATTAAAAAAGGAAATAAAAACTAAATAGTTTGATAATGATAACATGTGAGTGGTTAATGACTAATACAGGGTCTGTTTACTGACAGAGAGTCAGATGGAATATTGACAGCAGCCTTATGAATGATGAATTGAGCGATGACTAATGTTACTGAAATTAATAAGAACCGGAGCTGCATATGTGGCTCTCACTGAAGATGACCATATAATATGATGAATCAAATCCCACATAATTCTGTTCCCAAGCAGAGCTTGTTCTTCAGGTTACAGACAAGAACTACTTATACTTGCTTTCCTGTTGCGTTCAGTAGTAACACACAAGGTGAACTGGCACCACAGACAAACTGCAGTAAGACTTATGTGTACAGTTGCACAGTCCTGTCCAACATGAATTCATACCATTACAGCCAGCTTGTAAGGCTTGCTGTAACTGATGGCACAGTCGAAACCAGTCAACATGTCAACAAACGTATTTTTGCACTATTCTGAACATGCAATCCAAGAGCTACTGGTAGACTTCCAACCAGACCTTAGAGACTGCAACTTACTGTCTCAGAGTACAGCTTAGCCCATTCCAAGTGCAACTACAGCTGCCATCTAAATACTCTGTAGTGATAAATAGTAACACTGACACTGATAAAGACGTTGGCGTTTAGGGACTTTTTTTTTTTTAACTCAGTGACACCAGCTTCTCAAGTGTAGATGGCAACATATCAGAGCTCTGAATGTTTCATAACTTTTTCACTATGCTATTATATTATTACACACACACAACACATACTGTTACAGCACTATAGTACTTCTAATGATCCTCTCTGACCGCAGGTTTCATATACAGTGCTGTAACGTAATTTAAAATATCCTGAAGATCCACAGAAATTAATGCAGTGCGATGGTGTTACTTGGAGATATCACTTAAAGCAAACAGCGGTAATAGATGTGGTCCCAAAAACAGGACACCTAGAGTCAACACCATAACGGTGGAAAGGTTCCTCCTTTCGCGTCCAATTAACACGGCAGCCAGCGTGTGACTTTGCCCTGGCCCCGCTCGTGGAGCAGGTGTTGTGCATTCCAGCTTCCAGTGTAAAAACCACCACGGGTGTGGGCAGGTAGGGGGAACGGGTCAAACTGCAAGCCCTCCACCCCAGCCCCCAGGACACGCTTCCTGGGTTGAGCAGAGGTGGAACAGGGCCCCAACAACCACCCCCCCCCCACCACTCATGTCATCCACATTTCCCCTGGTTTGACCTCAAAGCCTTCATAGTTCACAACATCCAGAGCGAGTGGAAAGGGCAGAAGGAAGCATGCTGTGGAAATGGCATCAGTGGTGCGCTGCTAGCAAGTTCGCACGCAACGACAACGACAACCGCAACGGCGAATGAAATCTGTAGGAGCCACGCCGCAAATTCGATCTGTTTAGACGGCAAGCCAAATAATAGATCAGGACCCAATTCCTGCTTCCTCAAACAAACATGCACTCTGACATGTTCTCACATGAACGTGCCTCTAACATGCACTCTGACACGTTCTCACATGCACGTGCCTCTAACATGCACTCTGACACATTCTCACATGCACGTGCCTCTAACATGCACTCTGACGTGTTCTCACATGCACGTGCCTCTAACATGCACTCTGAAGTGCTCTCACATGAACGTGCCTCTAACATGCACTCTGAAGTGCTCTCACATGAACGTGCCTCTAACATGCACTCTGACACATTCTCACATGAACGTGCCTCTCACATTCTCACATGCACGTGCCTCTAACATGCACTCTGACGTGTTCTCACATGCACGTGCCTCTAACATGCACTCTGAAGTGCTCTCACATGAACGTGCCTCTAACATGCACTCTGAAGTGCTCTCACATGAACGTGCCTCTAACATGCACTCTGACACATTCTCACATGAACGTGCCTCTCACATTCTCACATGAACGTGCCTCTCACATTCTCACATGCACGTGCCTCTAACATGCACTCTGACACATTCTCACATGAACGTGCCTCTAACATGCACTCTGACACGTTCTCACATGAACGTGCCTCTAACATTCTCACATGAACGTGCCTCTAACATTCTCACATGAACGTGCCTCTAACATGCACTCTGAAGTGTTCTCACATGAACGTGTCTCTAACATGCACTCTGACACATTCTCACATGAACGTGCCTCTAACATGCACTCTGACACATTCTCACATGAACGTGCCTCTAACATGCACTCTGACGTGTTCTCACATGAACGTGCCTCTAACATGCACTCTGACACATTCTCACATGCACGTGCCTCTAACATGCACTCTGACACATTCTCACATGCACGTGCCTCTAACATGCACTCTGACATGTTCTCACATGAACGTGTCTCTAACATGCACTCTGACACATTCTCACATGAACGTGCCTCTAACATGCACTCTGACACGTTCTCACATGAACGTGCCTCTAACATGCACTCTGACACGTTCTCACATGAACGTGCCTCTCACATGCACTCTGACGTGTTCTCACATGAACGTGCCTCTCACATGCACTCTGAAGTGCTCTCACATGAACGTGCCTCTCACATGCACTCTGACGTGCTCTCACATGAACGTGCCTCTCACATGCACTCTGACGTGTTCTCACATGAACGTGCCTCTCACATGCACTCTGAAGAGTTCTCACATGAACGTGCCTCTCACATGCACTCTGACACGTTCTCACATGAACGTGCCTCTAACATTCTCACATGAACGTGCCTCTCACATGCACTCTGACGTGCTCTCACATGAACGTGCCTCTCACATGCACTCTGGCACATTCTCACATGAACGTGCCTCTCACATGCACTCTGGCACATTCTCACATGAACGTGCCTCTCACATGCACTCTGGCACATTCTCACATGAACGTGCCTCTCACATGCACTCTGAAGTGCTCTCACATGAACGTGCCTCTCACATGCACTCCGCGGCCCGGCCCCCGCTCGTGAGCGCGCTCCCCCCACAGAGGAGCCGCTGCAGATGCATGATGAATGCGCAGGATGGCGTGTCACACATGAATGGTTCTGCGGGCCTGGTGACAGATGTACGTCCCGACTCCAGGCCAGACTCCAGCAGAACCGCACTCTTCATTTATCAATAATTGGGCCTTAATTTCATTTGGCAGCGACGGCGCAGGATGCTTCGGCTTCCTCTCCGGCAAACTGACATTAATTAGGCCCTTGGACGTGCCTTTTTCTCGCAATTCTGCGCATTCTGGAACTTTCCGAGGAGCCCCCTCCCGGGGCCGGCTCCTCTCTCTCCCGCGCTGGAGTTTGGGAGAGCGGCGAGGTGGACTCGAGCGATGCCAATCTGGACCCGGTG
The DNA here is from genome assembly GCF_963514075.1 of Conger conger. Taxonomy (NCBI): domain Eukaryota; kingdom Metazoa; phylum Chordata; class Actinopteri; order Anguilliformes; family Congridae; genus Conger; species Conger conger. Next base: position 3,634,870 of record NC_083771.1, read on the forward strand.
CGCCGCGGTCCTGCCTCCACGCTCCCCCTCGCTGCGGCCTTGGGAGGCTTAGCGGATTATCTGCTGTCCTAGTGACCCGCAGCAGCGAGAGGCAGGGAAAATATCTCCATTATTCCCGTTTTCCGTTTGATAACACAGGTGCCAAATCCGGATTTCCATCTCGGGAGAGCTTAGGAATGCCCCTTTCTGGAAGAGCAGTGGTCCTCCAGAGGGTGTGAGGGATGGGGGAGGGGATCGGGACACCCCATGTTGACTGGATTATTTCTGATGTCAAAATACAGATATTGCCCTATGGAGCTTTGAATATGCTTTTTAAACCATTCCTGTTCAGATTCCTAAACATGCACCTTCAGGTTATGGGCTAAACTATGAAATGAAATGTAATGATATTATTATTGTTTATTACAGTTATTCTTATTATTATGCCATATTATTATCAATACTACTACTACTATTGATAATAATAATTGTTTGTATGTGCATATTCATGAACACTAATGTTTACTATAACTGAAAGGATTTTAGTTGTAAATATGCGGAATATAACCTTACTGCCGTCAATACAGTCCAATTATTTCAACGTACCAGCAAGTCACAGAGCTGGCCCTCTCCCTCCCACTTATTACTCTCTTCCTGGCTATCTCTCACATATGCACATGTACACACACACACTGGCACACAGGCCTGCATGCAGACACGCACACACACACAGAGGCCCGCACACACGCACACACACCCACACACATGACTGCACGCACACACACACACACACACACACGGCATGGGGATAAACGCAAGGTCAAACTGGTAATTGTGGATCAAATAGCACCGCTTAATTGAACCTTTAATAGATTGTTAGCTCAGAATCATCCAGTATTTCTGTATTAATATAGTTTTGTGACACTTTATTTAAACATGACATGATTATATGTTAATACCCTTTTGATTAGCGATAAACACGAGTGCTGAGACTGACAGGACTAAGAACTAACTCATTACCCTTCCCCCGCCTTTTCTCTTTCTGCATTAAATGGCCTCGTAATACATTGTACTCTGCTCATATTAATTTAGAGGTTATCTCCCGGCTTGTACAATACACAGCAATATGTCCACTAATCTTTTTTTGTCACTCATCCTTTTAATTTAATTGCAATTTGCTAAATTAAATTATTAGATTTAAAGAGCAGGACGCTTTTCTAGCACCCGCCTTGCTCTCTGGGGATTTCTGTTCATTGTGGTGGGGACCGGACCATTTTGCCTGCAGCTTATGAGACTAGCTTTATGGGACTGGAAGACATGTACAATTCTGTGATTTTAATCACCCGGGAAGTGCAATAAAATTAAGTGTTAACTATACAGTGACATTTTCTCTTAAAAAAAAGTAAACAAATGGAGCCCTTACTTGAGAATTGACTACAATAAATATCAACTTGCAAGATATAGTAAAACAATAAAAGTTATAGTAAAAGAAGTTCAGTAGAATATTCTAGAAGAAGGAAATGAGAGGAGTCGTGAGAGTTTTATTATGCTAGAGCTAAGGAAGCTACGCACATACGGTGTGCACATTGAGACGGGCTGAAATACTTGCCGGCGTGTGAACAGGGATCGTTAATGGCGAGTCCCCCAGTATGTTATCTGAGAAGACAGGTACCTCTTAACACCTTTGGGTTTGTCACTCACATTTAGGTATTCACACTCCAGTGTAACTACGTACGTCCCTGGAGACAGAGACTTAATGACCTATTTGCAGAATGGCTTCCCAAATTAGATTTCAGCGCTAATTTCTTCATTTAAGTGCCACGAGACTTTTCACTCCGGAGCTGCGATCGCTCCATTATCGTTATAATGTTTGTACTGTAACAATTAATAGGCAATCAATTAATTACAGGAGACTGAAGTGATTAGTGACCTAATGGACAGCAGAGGCTGAGGGGGAAGATTATCCTGATCTGAGAGAGAGAGAGAGAGAGCGAGAGAGAGAGAGAGAGAGAGAGAGAAAGAGAGGGAGAGAGAGAGCGAGGGAGAGAGAGGGAGAGAGAGCGAGAGAGAGAATCTGACTGGCAGCAGATAGGGCTTTATTGTCACTATGTTACATGCACACAAGCTCACACACACACACACACACAAGCACACATACACAAACCCACACATGCACACACACACACACACACACACACATACACACACAAGCACACATAACAAACCCAGAAGCAAACACATACAAACACACACATGTACACACATACATAACCCCACAAACGCACACGCATGTACACACAGACACACACACACACACAATTGTGTGCATGAACAAGCACAAATGCGCATACACGCTCATGCACACACAAATGCACACACACTCATGCACACACAAACACATGAACTTTCATACACCCTCTGTATTGAAAGATGTAGGATATTCTCCAAGAAATTTTTTTTTTTTTCAAAATGTTAGCTTAGGGTTGCCATTTATAGAAGTTCAAGTCACTCTGGAATAAGTTAACAATATTTATGTAATTATATCTCTGGAATTGCTAAACAAATTGTTTGCTTTTAATTCAGTGTGTCTTTTAGTTTTTTAACCCCATCCACTCTCCCCCCTGGTGGTTGAGTCATTAACGTTATGAATTATTTCTCATATTTATCATATCATAAAACCGCAAAATGGAGATGTCAGATTGTTAAAAAGACTCTCCACTAGTGAGAATAGCTGTTTAGATTATTATCAGCAGGCTCCCCTATGTCACGCTCACGGTTTACAACCCTGACCTCGTCACAGACTCAGACAATAAAAGGCATATTCTAACAATCCTTTACCATTTCTCTACGTCAAAAAATTATGTTCCCATATAAGAACAAAAATATACAATTCGGAAGTTGTATGAATAAACACAGGCAGATGTTGAGTATTCGGAGAGATTTAGGGACACTTGAGGACATCTGTGTGCAGCTTTGGGAAATCTAACGTGGAATTTGAATGCCTGTCGATATCCTTACCATATTTTGTACGCATTTTGACATCAAGTTTGTGCATAAAAATATAAAGTAGTTTTGGGTTGGTCCTTGACTTAGGAATTGAGATATTCATAGCTAAACTATAAAAGCACAAGGTGTTTTGTAATAACACTGTATGTAGCCTACATGCTCTGACATGCATTTCTGAATGGTACAAGCCTCCTCTTTAAGAGAAGGAGAAGTCTTGAACCATGACCATGCAGTACCATGCAGTAAATAGTCTTTGAGATATTTACACTTTTGTATAGGACTAGTACAAAATAGGTGGAAATTGGCCTCTCAGGGGGGCAAAGTTGGACGGGTTAATGCCGTGGCATCATGCTTCCTGTTGTTTTTATGCAGTAACCTGGATTACCCTGATGCACTGAGTCAATAAACAACATCAAAGAATTTACACAAGATTATTTTGATCACATTACTTCACCAGAAATATGTGCTTCCAGATGGATTTCATTAAAAGCAGTGCGTGAGATATGTTTTTCTGCTTCCAATTAATGTCACTCAAATGCAACATGGAATGGATCTTCTCTTGAACATTATTATTTATATATAAATCACAGACTATAGATTATATTTTTTCAGTTCCACCTATTATTCTGTTATTCACGTGAATAACAGAATAATAGGTGGTTTCATTTAATTAAATATTTTGCCTTAACACCTAATGTGGATCTTATATGGTATACAAATGTGGACAACACTGCAAACAAACTGGTAACAGATATTTGATTAATGTTTAAGTTCACCAAATCTTTAACAAGATTTAGTTAAAAGGTCTACTTTATAAAAACATTCATACAACTGAATCATAATCTTCATTTAAATATGAGAATAAATTATGAGGAGAGTATGAAATCAATGCATGGATTTTTGACACACGCACATGCAGACACACACAGACCTGCGCACACACACACACACACACACACACACACACGCACACTTACACAGGCACACCAAAGTAAATAATCAGACTCACACAGACGCATACCTCCACACATACACACATGCATGTACACACATACGTACACACTGGCAGGCACACACACACACACACACACACAGGCGCACGCGCACACACACACATGCACGTACACACACACACTCACACACACACATATGTTCACACACGCACACACGTACACACATGCACACACACGTACACACACACGTACACACACATACACACACGTACACACACACACACACACACATACACACACACACACACCCTGCCTGCATTGAGATCAGCCTCAGCATTTTGAAGACGACACTGCAGCGGTTCCCTCCCCAGCCCCGCCGCCGTCTCCGGTTATTTTAATATGTGGCAATATTTCAGGCTTTGATACACAGATGGTTCACCTGTCTGCACCTGGCTTCCGTTGGGAATGGGAGCTGTGACCCTCCGGAATGCACGCGGGAAACATGTCAGCACTCTTTCACCGAGCCCGCGTCTCATGAATAATAATACGGCCAGGTATAGCGTGACAGGCAGGAGGAGCCGACTTGAAGGCAATGCTAATTTGGGGAGATATACCTTCCTCAGATACGTCTTTCTCCCAACATCAAGGCCTGACGGAAAGCTGGCAGCGCCTCCTTGGAAGTTGTCCAGGGTTGCCTGGGCGAAGGCGCAGCCCCCGAGTTTCTTTGATGAAGCCACTCACCTTTACAGCTTTACCCGCCGCCCACCGCCCCGGGCCAGGGGGACGGGGCCCATTAATAATTCTGCCAGTCTGTCTTTTCACCGCGCGCTGCCTGTCTGTCTGTCTGTCTGTCTTTTCACCGCGCGCTGTCTGTCTGTCTGTCTGTCTGTCTTTTCACCGCGCGCTGTCTGTCTGTCTGTCTGTCTGTCTGTCTGTCTGTCTGTCTGTCTTTTCACCGCGCTGTCTGTCTGTCTGTCTGTCTGTCTGTCTTTTCACCGCGCTGTCTGTCTGTCTGTCTGTCTGTCTGTCTGCCTGTCTGTCTGTGGCCCGGTCGGAGAGGCCCGGCGGGCTGACGGGATGCGTTTAGTTTCTGCCGCGTTTCTTTGTCAGCGTCGCTTCAGTCGGAGCGCTCTGTTTGTGATGGAGGGAGACCGGGGGGGGGGGGGGGGGGGGGGGGGTCTTCTCGTTACACGTGGTGGGTTTGTGTTCTCAGTCGAGCGCTTTTTAAAATCCAACATTGAAAATGAGCGGGTCAGGAAATTAAAAGGGAAGAAATACATTTAAAATTCTCCTGGTCAACAGTTTAAAGAAATAGCATTTTTCACACAAATGAAGCACAGAGATCCTGTTTGCTGCGCATAATATAATTTTACTGTTTTTGTATTGAACAGTCCTGACTGGGAACGTGCAGATTAAAATACACCATAAAATACAATAAACACATCAGACAATGAACATTTTCATTTGAACTAAATCCCAATTTTTTTGTTTTGGTGTATTATACAAATTTCCATTTCCATGGCGATTAACATAAATATGATGCACAAACCCCATACTTTTATAAGGCTTGAGGGTATTACACTACAGTTCAGTTATTAAAATTTAGGCTGTGAAATTTATATTTATTTACTGAATGAGAAAGAAAGGTGCATTTCTTCCATGAAGGACTGTCAATAACCACAGAATGAAAGAAATGTAGTCATACCTAGCAAGCTGAAATTAAATAAGATATAATAACTGTTGCCTTTGAACAGAATGCATTAGTGTTTACATATATCTAAATGCTGAAGATAAAACAACACTTAGCATGTAAAGGACATGAACTGCACACTTAGGTGTTTTTGTTATTTATAACTGCTAACGAGCATATTACTGCCTCCCTGCCACTGCAAGTAAACACTGCTACTAGTTTGGCACTTTGAAATTAAATTAAACAACAGACAACTGCACATAAGTGTGAAAAAGTATATTCATACAGCACAATTCCACCATTTAAGCCAATTAAAATAAAACATTGTCTCAACAAGGTTTCCTTTCTTCAGGTGACTGCAACTTACAGAGTGCACTGTTATCACATTAAGGGTCACAGCATAACTGCTTTGTCAGGAGCTGTAAAGCAAGGCATGAGCACATTCTTCTGAGAAGGTGAGCCGTATGGTGGAACAAACAGACAGGGAATTAGAAGACTTAACAGAGAACGCTGCAAACGGAAGCACTTTGAACAACACAGACAGCAACATAAATCATACATTAAGACAAACAAACAAAGAAAACAAAAAAAACCCTTTTCCGATTCAATAATCATTTTAAGGACTTCTGAAATGACGGCCGAATGCGGTTCGACCGAACCGCAGAGAGACAAAACACGGCAATGTTCCAATGGAGACTAATTATTGGGACTGAAATGGATGCGGCGATAAGGCAAACAGACAAAGTAATATGATAAAGATATTCCTTTTTTTCAGAAGATCGATATGCCCGTTGCATTTGCCGTGCTGCATTGCGCTGTGTCTCGTACGCTCAGTTCTTGGAGTGAGAGATGGCTTGAAAATGCGATTAGCCCTGGCCTGACCCACGGCCCTGTCGTGGGAGGGCGTATTGAACCCAGACAAATGACCGGTTAATAGAGCGGCCTGCTTTCATCGGCTGTGCTAGCACCGGCCCTTCTGGAGCAGTTCCTGCCCTGATTCTGTGTTTTCCTGCATCACTGTCCCAGCCATCCTCCAGGGAGGACGGATTCAACAAACCTGTGAAATGGCTCAGATTCTCCAGCACGTTTAGATGCAACAGCCCAGTAGGGAGCAGCCTGTAGCCTCATGGTTAAGGTGCATAAGTGGGACCCACAAGTTTGCTGGTTGTAGCCACAATAAGATCTGCGCAGCTGTTGGGCCCTTGAGCAAGGCCCTTAAGCCTGCATTGCTCCAGGGGGGATTGTCCCTTGCTTAGTCTAATCAACTGTAAGTTGCTTTAGATAAAAGCATCAGATAAATATTATTATATTATAAAAACAGTAGATTTGTTAACGGGAGAACAAAATGGAGGTCAGTGTGTTGTTGATTAGAATATCCTCGAACATAATGCCCAGTAACAGGGCGTGTAGGCCTGTTTGGGCTAATGTTTTGGACTCATGTCTTATTGCGTTGTGTGATTTCATAGTTCTCTGGGGTCTGTCAGTTCCAGGTTGATACTTCCAGGGAGAGAAACTTTGCATGGCTCATTTACCTAATAAGCAAGTGAAAGTAAGTGACTCAGGCTCTCAGAAGCTTATCGAAAGCTGTCTCCAGAATATGGCCTGTCTCCAGTCTGTCTCCAGAAGCAGGAATGTGTCATTCCGCTAGTTAGACACAGAAGAAGGTGCTGTCTGCTTATTGCTTTTGAATCGGTATGTCACATTCACCACTGGCATCACTCAGCTATAAAATAATAAATACCATGCTACATTTGTTTTTTCTTTTAAGATGGTCTGGCAGTGGATCCTGGGGTATTTTGTGGAGCATATATAGTGTATACAGTGACAGACATGTTCTTCATCAAGACTACTTGCCAGTTTTTATTTAATCAGGGGTCACTTCATTGTAATACAGTATTGATGTAAGCTTTGATGCATTTGATTAATTTTGAACTTTCCTGAAAGACCACTCAGCAGTGTGTAAATGACACACATCTGCGGTTAGATTATATTCACTGTCCTGGTGGTAAATTGCAGTGCAACTGATCGGGTACCAGAATAGCCCTTTAATATGCTGACTCCACACACCTCGGTCATAGGTGTAAGTGACTAATGCTCTGATGGAGAGACTCTGAGCTCACAAACATCCTCGAAAATGACGTTTTTTAATCGCCGTTCAATTTGAATTCCACAAGTTCCGTTAAAGTGGAAAACAATTATGCCAAAATGTTTCGACTTGCATTTGTAATTAACCTCTCAACTATTTATTCTGTTTAAATATAGGGGCGCACACAGAAATGCGAGGGACCCGGGCTATGCCTATGGATGTTTGTAAATCAGTCCTGCTAATTACATTTTTGGCAGGATCTGATTGTTGCCCTTCAAGTCTGTTTGATGCCCACTAAGTGTGCTATTGGCAAGCTCTGTATCCGTGGCACACGGTTAAAAATGCTAAATTGCCAGTCCCACGCTGACCCTCTCATTTTACAAAGTGCCCACAGCGCCTGTTGATAGGTCAGAGGTCATTGCTTTCTGTGAGTCTGGCATTAGATGAGGAACAAAAAAATACAAATTTGGACTCCAATTTCTAAAAAGCACATTCTGTCTGATCCATGTTAAAGCTGGCTTTGAACACAGAACTGTGAACAAGTGACTGAGAATATAATAAATATTTTTAAATCTTTTATCTTTAGCTTTGTGTAGGCAAAAAAAAAGACCAGTTCATCATCGGAGATATGTTTCTCACTTTTAAACATGTGTCCCCGGCCAAGAACCTACTCTGTTAACATGGGTTAAGGAGAGTTTTAACGGGTCGAGTGTTTACTTGCAGAAATAAGCGAATGAAGAACCGTTTAGTTGAGTTCCCTTTCCCAGCCGCAGGAAGGCTGTATTGGCAGTGCTCGGGGTCGGTGGGAGCGGTCTCCGGAGTGTCGGGCGGAGGCTGTGAGACGCGAGAGGGGGTATTAACGACGGGTCATTACTCCGGCGAACGCAGCGGAGGAGAACCCTCGTCTGCCGATACGCAGGTGCGCATTCCGGCAGTGCCGGGCTGACGACGGGAGGCCTCCATCACAGGTGAGGAGAGAGCGCTCAATAACACCTCCGGGCCCCGCGCCGCCGTCTCCGTGGTTACGCTCCGCCGTGGCGAGGGATCCGATCAGGGGACGGGTAACCCAGAACGCCGGCTGCCTTAAGGCTACGGAGGTCTCTTTATGTGTGTGGGTGTGTGTGTGTGCGCATGTGTGCAGTGTGTGTGTTTGTGTGCGCGTGTATGTGAGTGTATAGTATGTGTGTTTGTGTGTGTGTGTGTGAGTGAGTGCATGTGTGTGACTGAGCGTGTGTGTGTGTGTGTGTGTGTGTGACTGAGCGTGTGTGTGTGAGTGTGTGTGTGTGTGTGCGTGTGCGTGTGCGTGTGCGTGTGAGTGTGTGTGAGTGTGTGAGTGTGTGCATGTGTGTGACTGAGCATGTGTGTGTGTGTGTGTGACTGAGCGTGTGTGTGTGTGTGTGTGACTGAGCGTGTGTGTGTGAGTGTGTGTGTGCGTGTGCGTGTGAGTGTGTGTGAGTGTGTGAGTGTGTGCATGTGTGTGACTGAGCATGTGTGTGTGTGTGTGTGTGTGTGTGTGTGACTGAGCGTGTGTGTGTGAGTGTGTGTGTGTGTGTGCGTGTGCATGTGCGTGTGCATGTGAGTGTGCGTGTGCGTGTGCGTGTGAGTGTGTGTGAGTGTGTGTGTGTGTGTGACTGAGCATGTGTGTGTGTGTGTGTGTGAGTGTGTGCATGTGAGTGTGAGTGTGCGTGTGAGTGTGTGTGACTGAGCGTGTGTGTGTGAGTGTGAGTGTGTGTGAGTGTGTGAGTGTGTGCATGTGTGTGACTGAGCATGTGTGTGTGTGTGTGTGACTGAGCGTGTGTGTGTGAGTGTGTGTGTGTGTGTGCGTGTGCGTGTGCGTGTGCATGTGAGTGTGTGTGAGTGTGTGAGTGTGTGTGTGTGTGTGTGACTGAGCATGTGTGTGTGTGTGTGTGTGTGAGCTTGTGGGGCATCTGTGCCATTGGCTGTGGAGGTGTCGGGGAGATGGTGTGCAGCTGTGCCACTGATCTGCATGTGAGCTATCATTTACCACAGCGTGGCCCTGGCCCTTCTGCTTCAGGAGAGCTCGGGGTGGGGGTTACTCCCTCCGTATCACACTCCTGTCATGTCCAGTGTGCTCAGCTCAACACAGGAGGGTGGGGAGCAGAGGCTCCTGGGATTTGGTGTAGACCCACAGATGACTAGAGCGCAACAGGGAGAGCTGGGGAGCAGAGGCTCCTGGGATTTGGTGTAGTCCACAAATGACTACAGCTCAACAGGGGAAGCTGAGGAGCAGAGGCTCCTGGGATTTGGTGTAGTCCACAGATGACTACAGCTCAACAGGGGAAGCTGAGGAGCAGAGGCTTCTGGGATTTGGTGTAGTCCACAGATGACTACAGCTCAACAGGGGAAGCTGGGGAGCAGAGGCTTCTGAGATTTGTAGTCCATAGAGGAGGAGGGAGGGGCGGGGTGGTCCCTCAGGTCTCCACAGCCTCCATATGCCCGGCCTGAGCACATCCGGCCTCCAAGGCCTCCCAGTCCCACAACACAGAAAAGCTTTATCCATCCGTCACTCTTATATAACCGGCCTGGAAAAGCGCTGACCTCCCCCCAGCTCACGTGTGTGTGGGATTTCATTCGTAAAATTCCACTTCTCCCAACGGCCCCGCATAGCAGCGAGCCGTCAGCCCCTCGCAATTAAATAACAAAATAAATGTGCGTGTGTTCTTCAAGACACACAGTATGTCCTTTACCCTGCCTGTCATTGCAGTGAAGAGTCCCCGAAACGCAAGGACACGATCTGTGACACTGCAGACAGAGCAGGGAGCGCCGTGCCGGGGGTTAGTGCTCGTGGACATGCCCGGGGAATTGAGCCGGCTCCGTGCCATCAGGAGAGGAGCGGGGGGCATTAGAGGGAACATCAGTGCCTGACAAATCTGCTCTGGCTGCCGTGGGACTGGCCAGTAACCATGGCAGCTGGGGTCTCCTTGGTTCGGCCTCTGTGTCCTGGTGTGGCCACAGCCGACCGTGAGCCTCTCCACCGAGGCCCTGTCTGCACAAGCGGCCCGTGCGCCTGTGTTCAGGTGTTTACGCCTGTGTGTGGGTAATGTGTGTAACTGGGGGAGGTGGGGTGTCTGAAAATGTGCGTGTGTGTGTGTGTGTGTGTGTGTGTGTGTAGGAGTGTGAGTGTGAGTGTGTATGAGTGTGTGTATGTGTGAGAGAGAGAGAGGACTGTGAGTGAGTTTGTTTACAGTGATGAGGAAGATTGAAAGAGAAACCAGGAACAGAGCTGAAGATAAACAGGGTATCGGGTGTATCAGATGGTGCACCGGTACCAAAAAAGCCTTAATCCAAGCATAAGCCCATTGTTCTTAAGGAATATCTCAACTGTCATTTCCTCCCGTTTACTTCAGCCAACCTCCTACGCAACGAGATCTTTTCCGAGATAAAAGGAGCGAAGAAAGTGAGGCTTTTTTGCACCTTCTCAGGTTGCTATCACAGTGGATCCGCAGCCAAGCTTCTCATCAGAGGTAATTAAGAATCTATTAATAAGACCCAAAGCTGGGGGCATGTTGTCTCCATTCTCTGCTGAGTTTAGCTACAGGCTGGATATTAAGGGAGATCCTCTCTAAACACCACCGCGGTGATGGACCTTGGAACGGCGAGTGTAGTACGTAGCAGCTAATCGGCGCAGCGAGCTCTTCACACCAAACTTCTGCCATGGCTGCCACTCAAGTCCACACCCTCAAACCGGAACGCATTAGATCTATGATTCTTTCTGGAAATAAATCAAATTGAGTCACGCGTCTCACTGCTGGTGTGCAAAGTGACGAGTCGTGAGGGGAGGCTCTGTTTTGGTGCCTTGGAGAGTAAGGTTCCCTAGCGTGCGCTGTAGCTGCGGCACCAGACAACACAGAGCCTGTCCACGTTAATCGGGGTTGTTCACAGGCCCTGGGTCAGATACACAACTATTTCAGATGTTTTTGAAGTCGTTTAAAAGTAGTGTGTGTACATTTTTAACCTCACTAAGGACTAAAAGTAACAGCAATAAAATCAATAAAAAGATGCCAATTATTATTCAAATACTTTTACACGCACTTTTAACCTCCCTCAATTACGTGATCTTTCTAGTAAAACTTGGTGTATATAAATTAATGTTCAAAACAAGAAGATCTTTTCATGCCTGATATCGGATATTGTGTTACTGAAATTGATGTTCAGTACTTATTTAAATTCAGATAAATTTGGAAAGTTTAAGCTAGTTAAATCTCTCTCAATGTGGTGGAGAATGTTGTAGCAATGACCGGGTGTTCAAAATTGTGCAGAAAAAACAAAAGGCAATACAGAATTGTTTAAAAACGTCTCTATTGGCAATCCTACCTACACAGTTTATGAAGTCATTGAAGACGTGTGATTACTTGAGCAAACATTTATTTAGGTGTTTATTTTTGTGGTATGGAATATTGCGCTTGGTTTAAGGCATCGGTGCATCTTGGGAAATGGATCTGGGGCGGTCCTCTAGATTGATTGCGAGACTGGGTTGCACGCTCTCTGTTATTACAGTTTAATTAGGAAGCAGGGAGTGGGCTTTATGAGAAGAACAGCAGGTCGGGGGGTCATAAAGCACCTATAAAAATAACCTGTGTGCATGGGCGTGAGCTCACCGTGGGCAGAGAGCAGTCCCACACTGAGGAAGGCTGCAGGTGCAGAAGGACCATTTCTCTGTCTGTTTCACTGCGAACACTTACCTCCTACCTCCAGGAGTGGACACCGACACAGGGTCATGCTCCTCCCACTAGTTCAGCATGTCAGTATGAGTCACACATCTTAAATTCCAGTCCTGGGGGCCCCAGTGTCTGCCGGTGTTTGCAGTGTTCTCGGCACCAGTGGTTTATTTACATTACGGGCATTTTGACACACGCTCTTATCCAGAGCTACGTACAACAAATTGC